>NW_021319835.1:537211-686488 GCF_001605985.2 Dendrobium catenatum | reverse complement strand
TAAAAAAAAAAAAAAAAAAAAAAAAAAAAGAAAGATTGTCCTATTAATGATGTGCTCATGAATGGTGCCCGAGATTTCATTATCTACTATAGCTGTCCCACCCCATTTGCCTGATGAAATAGGGCGACGAACATGTTTTCCCTCCTTTTGTGGACAAATCTCTATCTTCTACCTGGAGACATATCCCCTAACTCTGACATTGATTTTCGCCTTGAGGTAATCTGGTAATGTATATATAATTCATTCTAATTAAATAATTTTAAATTAAGATAATTTGCTTATAATCTTGCCATTATTTATTTGTGATTACATTTTATTAAGTTAAAAAAAAAAGAAGAAGAGTAATAGTTCTAAAAGATTCTTTCTTTTGGAAAAAAATGCATGAAATACATATATTTTTATCTAGATGAAAATAAATTTACTTATATGATGCTATGAGATGTGATGCACCTATGTGCTACGTGGTTGCATAAGGCTTCGTTTGAGACAATTTTTGTACTGCTTTTTAAAGTTATTTTTCAGTACAAAAATATTTTAAACCTGAAAATTTTGAACTAGAAATTTGTTTTAAAAAGCATTAAAAAGTTATCCCAAAAGAAGTCTAAATTGCCACAATGGTAAAGAGGTATTTTAAAAGATATTATATTCCTTCATAAGATTCATTTTTTGGTTATTCAAACTATAGAAAATATTTTCTTACAAAATAAAGTGTTTGTTAGATTTTGTTATTCAATCAAATATGGTTAAAATTAGTATGAATTTTAAAATTGTTGCGTCCATGAGTATTCGTGACGGTAGAGAAATATACAATTTAACGTCTTAGCGTTGTACGAAAATCCGGCACGCAATCAGATAAGAGAGTGTGTAGCATTCATAGGAGACACTAATATTTTTACGTGGAAAACCCCTGAAAATGGGGAAAAATCATGGGGTCCAGCCCAGTTTGAATGAATCCACTAGTATTGCAGTTGATTACAAATAAGGCCCTTCCTTGGGAGAAGACCTTAGCTTGATGTACATTTTATAGAGTACATTACATGATGTAAATACAAAGAATCACTATTTACGTGTTCGTTTGGTTGGGAGGACCATAGTCTGGTGACGGAGGTCGGAAAGACTGTAGTCTGCGGACGTCGTAGGTCAGGAGGACCGTAGTCGGCTGGCGATGGAGGTCGGAAGGACTATAGTTGGTGGGCGACGTAAGTTAGAAGGACCGTAGTCGGTGGGCGACGAAGGTCGGAAAGACTGTAGTCGGTTGACGACATAAGTCAGGAGGACCGTAGTCGACGGGCGAAGGAGATCGGAAAGACTATAGTCGGTGGGTGACATAAGTCAGAAGGACCGTAGTCGGCGGGTGACGGAGGTCAGAAAGACTATAGTCGGCGGGCGGCATAAGTCAAGAGGACCGTAGTTTCGGGCGACGGAGGTCGGAAAGACTGTAGTCGGCGGGTGACGTAAGTCAGAAGGACCGTAGTCGACTGGAGATAGAGGTCGGAAGGACTGTAGTCGGTGGGCGACGTAAGTCAGAAGGACCCTAGTCGGTGGGCGACGGAGGTCGGAAAGACTGTAGTCGGCGGGTGACGTAAGTCAGGAGGATCGTAGTCGGTGGGCGAAGGAGATCGGAAGGACCGTAGTCAGTGGGCCAAATAAGTCAGAATGACCATAGTCGGCGGGCGATGGAGGTCGGAAAGACTTTAGTCGGCGGGCGACTTTAGTCGGCGGGCGACTTAAGTCAGGAGGACCGTAGTCGGCAGGTGACGGAGGTCAGAAAGACTGTAGTCAGCGGGCGACGTAAGTCAGAAGGACCGTAGTCGGCTGGCGACGGAGGTCGGAAGGACTGTTGTCTGACGACGAAGGTCAAAAGGACGACGTTAGGTAGAAGTACAACAATGGAAAGAAATCCATCTTTGGATAGATGTCCAGCAAAAGTCCGATAACCGGTAGAAGTCCGGCATCAGGGAGAAACTTGGCGATGAGTGAAGGTCTGGCATCAGGTAGAAGTCCGACGTCTGTTGGAGGCCGAGGAGAACTCCGGTATCACTTGGGCGGAGTTTCGGCGTCAGGGGGGAACTCTGTCGTTACTTGGGCAAAATTTCAGCGTCTCGTGGAAGTCAGACATAATTCTGGCGTCCCGTGGAAGTCGGGCAGAATTCTGGTGTCCATGGAAGTTAGGCAGAATTCTGGCGTCATTTGGAGTTCGAGCGGAACTCCGGCGGTGGTCGAGGAGGAGTCTCTTCCTTCCTATTCTTCTCTTCTCCTATTCGTCTTTCTTCCCCAACCGAGCCCCCCCCCCCAAAGAGAAATGAGGGGTCTATTTATAGATTTTCTGGAGTGGCATGGCTCGTAAATAGATGATAGATCAGGGGCGAATATGGAGTGGTTCGGATGAATGGACGATATTGAATCCTTCGATCATGGACCGTTTATCAAGCATTTGAAGGTCTTAATGACTTCGGAATTGTGGTTCGAACTTTTCAACAGCGCTTCGGGTTCTTGATTTGGACTCATTTGGGCTCAGATCGAGTTGAACTTGGTATCATTGGGTTAGTATTTTCGAGACGCTCAGTTTGACTGTAAGTTTATTGGAATCAAAGTTCAGGTGATCCCGGATTTAATTTTTGAAGTTTCCAACTTGATTTTCACCTCGAGATTCGTGCCCGATCAAGATAATTTTTCGATGACCTATCAAAATTTTACAAAACACTCTGTAAATTGCTAAAAAATAAATATTTACTTTTTATGTTTAAGCATTATTTGGTTTCAATAATTTTCTTTTTTATTTAAAAATGGTTAGATCGATTTTGACAATAACAATCACTGACAAATAAATTTATTAATATTGCAAACACTCTTTAAATGTAATTTATGGTGATGTGTAAGCTAATTGATCGTTCTCTAATAGGAGGCTCTATATACAATTATAGAAATCTACAAGATCAAAATTTCTCATGAACCCAATGGGCAATGTACTTAAAATCTAGCTAAAGATAAATAACCATCCAATTGACGCTATGTTGAAGTGTTGAACGATAGAGAATAATCGTTGATATATCATAAAAAAATTATCTTGATTGGGCACGAATCTCGAGGCAAAACCAAGTTGAAAATTTCTAAAATTAAATCGGAGACCATATGAACTTCGATTTCAGCAAACTTATAGTCGAACAAAACATCTCAAAAATACGAACCCAACGACTCCAAATTGGACTTAATCCGAGCTCAAATGAGTCCAAATCAAAGACATGAAGTGCTTTTGGAAGGTTCAATCCATAATTTGGATTGCCAAATAGTTTTCAAACATGACTTGCTTATAATCAAATCGAGCAACTCGACGAGACGAATCCAACGAGCCCAAGATCAGCGAATTATGATATCATTAAGAGATTTAAATGTCCAATAAATGACCCACAATCAAGAGATTCAACATCGGCCGTCCATCCAAACCACTCTCACTTTAGCCTTGATCTTCCTCAAATTTACTGATCATGCTACTCTCAAAAAACTATAAATAGACCACTAGGGGGGGGAACAAAAGGAGGCTCAAACTGACTCCAAAGTTTTGCCTGATTTCCAACTTATGCCGGGGGGGGACAAAAGGAGGCTCAAACTGACGCCAAAGTTTTGCCTGATTTCCAACTTATGCCTGAGTTTTGCTCAGGCGCCAACTGACATCGGAGTTCTGCTCAGGCACAGAAGTTCTGTCCAGCCGCTGACTTTTGTTGGACTTCTACTAGACGCTGAAGTTCCGCCCGTCGTTAGATTTCTACCTGATTCTTAACTTATTATCGTCGTCAAACTTCTTCTCATCGCCGGACTTTCGTCTTACTTCTACCCAATGCTAAATTTCTGCCCGTCGTCGGACTTCTGCCCGTCATTGGACTTTTGTCAGACTTCTACCCAATGTCGAACTTCCTCCTATAACCGAACTTCTGACCTCCGTCGCCAGCCAACTACGGTCCTTCTGATCTCCTTCACCAGGAAACAGTCTTTTGACTATTGTTGCCTACCGACTATGGTCCTTTTGACATCAGTCGTTAGACAACAATCTTTCTGGTCACTATCGCCCGCCGACTATGGTCCTTACGACCTCTATAGCTAGATTGCGGTCCTTTCGACCTTTGTCGCTTGACTATGGTCTTTTCTGATCATTATCATCCACCAACTACAGTCCCTCCGACCACTGTCACCAAACTACATTCTTTTCGACCTCCGTCGCCCGCCGATTACGTTCTACCAACCAAATAGATGTATCAATAGTGATTCTTTCAAGTCTCATCATACAATGCACTCTATATGATGCAAATACTAGTGGATTCATCCAAACTAGATAAAGACCCTGTCATTTTTCCCCTTTTCAGGGTTTTCCACGTAAAAATTTTAGCTTCTCTTATAAATATTACACCCTCACTTTTTATCTAATTGTGTTGGATCTTCGTACAAAGCTAATTCGTTAAACTTTATATTTCTTTACCGCCACAAAAATTCCTGGACGAATCATAAAGTTCAGAAAAAAACATTCAACATTAGAAAGAGTGGGAGTGTTCCATAACAAAGGAAGCATTCAATAAACATGAATAATTCTTAGCAATTTAGGTAGAGATTTTGATATGTTGATATTTGCGATATGATATTTCTTGGAAGATGATGGAACTCAAATCAAAGTACTAGTTTTTTATCATATATGTGTGTTGCGGACTATATATACGCGGCGATAGAGTTTTAATTTTTCATCTTAGCGTTATACGGATATCCAGTTCACACACAGAGAACACAAGATTTTTTACGTGGAAAACCCTTGAAAGGGGAAAAACCACGGGGCCTAGCCCAGTTGAAAAGATTTCACTAGAACTTGAGTTGGTTAGAATGGGCTGATTCGTCTCTAAGGACGATCAGATTACAAGTAACAATTGTACAATTGAAGTCCGAGTGTCGAGTAATGGTCTGGCAGGACTTCAGGCCTTAGATGATGATAAGGCAGAAACTTCGGGCCTTAGATGTAGGTCTGGCAAATGTGAGAATCTTCAATGATGGCCAGGCAAAGATGAGAGTTTCAAGTGAAAGACTGGCAGAGCGTAGAACGTCAGGTGATGATCTGGCGGAGTGACGACATTAGGTGATGATCCGATGGAGCACAGGGCATCAGATGGTGATCCGGCGAAGTGACGGCGTTAGGCGGTGGTCCGGTGGAGCACAAGGCGTCAGGTGGTGGTTCGGCTGAGTGACGGTGTTAGGCGGTGGTCCGGTGGAGCACGGGGCGTCAGATGGTGGTTCGGCTGAGTGACGGCGTTAAACGGTGGTTCGATGGAGCACAGGGCGTCAGGTGGTTGTTCGACTGAATGACGGCGTTAAGCGGTGGTCCGGTGGAGCACAGGGCGTCAGGTGGTGGTCCGGCGGAGTGACGGTGTTAGGCGGTGGTCCGGTGGAGCACAGGGCGTTAGGTGGTGGTCCGTCGTCGAGCCGTTCGATTCGAGTATAAGCTTGTAAAAATTGGAGACCGTTTGGTAACTCAAATTGCGGTTTGAACCTTCCGACAACACTTTGAGCCCTTGATTTGGACTCATTTGGGCTCGGATTGGGTTGATCTTGGTGTCGTCGGGTTCGTATTTCCGAGACACTCAGTTTGACTATAAGATCGCTGAACTTGGAGTTCGGGTGCTCCCAAAATTAATTTTTGAAGTTTCCAACTAGCTTTTGCCTCGAGATTCGTGCCCGATCAAACTAATTTTTGATGATGTATCAATGTGTAAATAGTGTAATTTATGTAATACCTGATGAAGCTTTATATCATTCAGATAGGTGACGTGCCATGCTATGTGAATGAAGCTTCAACACGAGTAACTTGGTGAGGCATTTTGGCTGACCAAGATAGATCCAACTAAGGCTTCGTTTGGGACGGTCTTTTTATTGCTTTTTAAAACAATTTTTTAATACAAAAATTAAAATTTTTATACTAGAAAGTTGCTTTAAGAAACAGTAAAAAAGCCGTCCCAAACGAAGCCAAAATTAGAGCTGATGAAGATTATATCGAGTTTATTTGGACCCGAGCGATGAGCTAGCACAAAGTGAACGATCAAGATGGGTATGCAAAATGAGGGTTACATTTTAGGGCAGCTTTAATTAAGATTCTTTTTCAAAGTATTTTAAGAAGTTATTTTTAATTAATTTTCATTTATAATAACCAAATCTCACATACTTCAAAAAATAACTCCTTAAATTTTTTAATAATAGTAATAAATGCATATCTCAAAGAGAAAAATATAATTATCATTTTTCATCCTCAATAATTTATTAAATTTTAAATGATTTAATTATATAACAAATGAATACAGAAATCAATTAATTCATTTTAACTATTTGAGCATTAATTTTAGAAATAAAAAAAATATTGATAATATAAACTTAAATCAAAATTTTTATTTAATTTAGGTGTCGAAATAATTAGCTCTTTGAAAAAATAATTATGCACAACATTTATCCGCAGAAACCCCGCGAAGGCAAAACCAACGAGCGATGTCGGTTCTCCAAATCGTACCTTCTTCCCCTACCCTTCACCACCTACTTTTACCCCCACAACCCCGTCAACCTAACAAATTCCAAAAAGCACCTCTACCATTCACTGCCGACGCCGACGAGCCCGCATCGCCGTCCTCATCATGGGTCGAAACCCTTCGCTCTCACTCCCGCAACAACTGCTTCCACTCCGCTCTCCGCACCTACGTCGACATGACCGCCGCCGGCGCCCTCCCGGACCATTTCGCCTTCCCGGCCGCCGTGAAATCTGCCGCTGGCCTCCATGACCTCGCGTTAGGCTGCCAGCTCCATGCTGCCTCCATCAAATCCGGCCATATATCATCCCCAGCCGCCGTCCCCAACTCACTCGTCACAATGTATGCCAAGTGCGGCGACATCTGCAACGCCCTCAAGGTGTTCGATCGAATTTCTGAGCCAGATCAAGTCTCGTGGAATTCTATAATCTCCGCACTGTGCATGTTTGAGGAGTGGGAGATGGCGTTAGAGGGCTTTAGGATTATGCAGGAGCATGGTTTTGATGAGAGCTCGTTTACACTTGTTAGTGTCTCGCAGGCTTGTACGAGCGTTGGGAAGCGCGATGGAAGAAGGCTTGCTAAGGAGCTGCACGGCCATGGGCTTAGGGTGGGATTATACTCTGATGGAAAGACATACGCATATAATTCTTTGATAACTCTGTATGCTAAGTTAGGAAGTATAGGGGATTCTGTTGCTCTGTTTGATAGGTTTGACAATCGTGATATTGTGACCTGGAATACGATGATCAGTTCCCTAGCGCAGAATGAACGATATATGGAGGCAATGGATGTTCTGAATCGAATGGTTGTTGGCGGGATTAAACCAGATGGTGTTACACTGTCAAGCATTCTCCCAGTTTGTACCCAGACTGACTTGTTGGATTTTGGGAAGGAAATTCATGCTTTCTCTGTCAGAAATAATGGCTTATGTGAGAATTCATTTGTTGCAAGTGCATTGGTGGACATGTATTGCAACTTTGGAGAGATTGTGAAGGCCCGTCTTGTTTTTGACGGAGTTTCAGAACCTAGATTGGGGCTTTGGAATGCAATGATCTCTGGATATTCACAGAATGCATTTGATGAAGAGGCCCTAGAGCTTTTTATTGTGATGGAAGAGGCTGCAGGGTTGTGTCCAAATGCTACCACTTTAGCAAGTGTCCTTCCTTCTTGTGTCCGTTCCAAGGCATTTAGCTCTAAGGAAAGCATTCATGGTTATGTTGTGAAGAAGGGTTTAGGTTCTGACAAGTATGTGCAGAATGCTCTTATGGATATGTACGCAAGGGTTGGAAAGATGGAGGTTTCATGGAAGATATTTAGCTGTATGGGGGCTAGAGATGTAGTTGCTTGGAACACTATGATCTCAGGCTGTATTGTCGCTGACCAACTCACAGAAGCATTTCAACTTCTGTCAGAAATGCAAAGAACAGGAAAGAGAACTGCAGAATGTAAAGAAGCAGAAGATGAACGTAGCAATTATGTAGGGCTTGACTATGAAAAACCCAATAACATAACTCTGATGACTCTTCTTCCATCATGTGCCTCTCTCACAGCACTAGTTAAGGGGAAGGAGATCCATGGCTATGCAGTTCGGAACAGATTAGACTATGATATTGCAGTAGGTAGCGCTTTGGTTGACATGTACGCTAAATGTGGTTGCCTTACCCTTTCTAGAAGGATGTTTGAGAGAATGCCCAAACGCAATGTAATTACCTGGAATGTGCTTATCATGGCTTATGGAATGAATGGACATGGAGAGGAAGCACTCAAGCTTTTCCATGATATGGTGGCTAGAAGGGAAGTTAGGCCTAATGAGGTTACTTTCATTGCAGTATTTGCTGCTTGCAGCCACTCTGGCTTGGTCAATGAAGGCTTGGAACTGTTTAATAGGATGAAAGTGGACTATGGGGTAGAGCGCAGTCCAGACCACTATGCTTGTGTGGTGGATATGCTTGGTCGTTCTGGGCAATTAGAGAAAGCATATCAGCTCATTAAGACAATGGAACCTGACTCAAACCAAACAGGAGCGTGGAGCAGCTTGTTGGGTGCTTGTTGCATCCACCGAGATGTTAAACTTGGTGAAATATCTGCTAATCAACTCTTTGAGCTAGAACCCAATGAGGCAAGTCACTATATCCTACTTTCTAACATATTTGCAGCCTCTGGCCTATGGGACAGGGCAAATGAAGTTAGGAAGAGGATGAAGGAGATGGGAGTAAGAAAAGAGCCAGGTTGCAGCTGGATTGAAGTTGGTGACAAAGTCCACCAATTCACTGTTGGGGACTCATTACATCCGCAGAGTCCACAACTCCATGCACACCTTGATGCTTTATGGGAAAAAATGAGGAAGGAAGGCTATGTGCCAGATACGTCTTGTGTCCTTCACAATGTTGATGAGGATGAGAAAGAGATTCTTCTCTGTGGCCATAGTGAGAAATTGGCAATAGCATTTGGTTTGCTGAACACACCTGCTGGTTCAACCATTAGAGTAGCTAAAAACCTTAGAGTATGCAATGACTGTCATGAGGCCACCAAGTTCATCTCTAAAATTGTAAAGAGAGAGATCATTTTGAGAGATGTAAGAAGATTTCATCATTTTAAGGATGGATCTTGTTCTTGTGGAGACTATTGGTGACACCGCTTACAATACACAATATGCATCGGTTGGCACCTTGAGTAGTATGCTGGTAGGCGTCCAATAGAGCATTTAATGGTATGTAATAAAAAAAAAATCTATGTAAACTATATCATCAGTAGGGAATCATATTTTTTTAATTGTAGGATTGAATGCATTAATCTTGCTTTTCCCATTTCAATTCAGTTTCTGCAAGTGTTTAGCCTATATATTCTTCTCTTTCCTCCAAATAAACATATGATTTTGTGGTTTTTTTAATCTTGTTTCTCTAACTAATTGTTATAAGATTATATTTACATTGCTTAGTGTCATGAACTTTAGTTTTGATTTGCATGTCACCACAGTTTCAGTAGTCTATATTCTCTTATCAGTGGTTGTTATATATATATATATATATATATATATATGGATTGTAGATGCCATGGTTGGTCAAGAATGGGTGCTGTGAATCATGCTGATCGCTATTAGGGCATCAATTTTAACTTACATGATCTCATTCTGTTGGAATTGTTATGTTGATCAGGTAGAATTTGCTAATTGTCTTATTGAGCATGCGAGGAATATAATTATGCTTTAAATTACATATAGATTTTATGATTCATATTATGTCTTGGATTGATCTAGTCTAATAGTCAACATTAACTTTTATGGCCGGTGTTACATATTCATTTTCTTTCTAAACCATTTCTTTTCAGGTAATTGTGCAACTTGATTGCCCCCCACAAACAAAAACCACGAATTTTTCTCGCAGATTTTGCAACTTGATACTCACTTATATAATGCTAGTTTATCTACATGATTAAAAAGTTAGAATACAATTTAGAAACTCATCACATAAATGAATTAGTTTGAATAGTGACTAGCTTGTTCATTTATGTTTTTGAACATGATCATTTGTTGTTTAAATTGGTAAAAACACGATGAAAAATGCTCATTTAATGATGGCATAGTTTTTTAGTTGATGATTTATTCTGTGTTATTGTATTAATTTTTTTATAGTTATACATTTAAATGTTAAAAGTTATTTATATCATTAAATGTATATCTATAATGAACATATCAAATAAATAATCAAATAGGTAAATTTAAATCCTTTCTTATTAATTTCTAAACTTCACCGAACAAGTTAAATATAGAAATTAGGTTATATGTTTAAATTATTAAGCATCAAACGGATGGTAAGTTAGGTTTGGTTAAAGCTTGATTTTGGCTCCTACTCAATGAAAAATTTAATAAATAAATTTGAACAAGTATTTGATAAAAAAAAAGAATGAAAGAGCCTGAATAATGCAGTACTTCACTTGATTTGATTCATTTACAGTCCTAGTACTTGTGGCTACCTCTATTAGCCTTATAGAAATGTTCTTTGCATCATCTATAGTAATATCATAGATAGTGATCCTTCTATTTTTGAAGACATTGATAACCATGATTCACAGCAAATTTTTGATTCTGAGAGCATTTTGAATGATGACACTTTGGTGGATTGAGGTTTCAGATTCTAGTCAGCAAATGGTGTCAAAAAATAAAAATATTATTATCACTCTCTAATTTTTAGCAAGCTTCATACTTGGCTGTCTAAATAAGTTGTTTTCCCATTGTGATGTTGATGGATCAGTGGCTGAGTCGATGGACCCCACTAGGGTGGGCAGTGGGCAAGAAGAGAGGGGGCTCAAAGGAAAATAATTCACCTTTAATTACTTATAATTGAAAATCAAAATTGTGAGGAATTAGGAAATGTTTATTTAGGGAAAGAGGCTTGATTTAAATTCAAAATTATGAGGAAATTAGGAAATGTTTATTTAAGGAAAGTTGTCTGATTTGAATTCAGATTTGGGAGGAAAATAGGAAGATTTATATTAGGGTTAATTACATTGTTTTATTTTCATTATGTGAATTATATTTTGATATAGTTTTCTTTGGAGTTGTTCCTACCAATGCCTAGGATTTGTGAAGAGTCAATCTGCCTCTCGAATAGTATATAAACTTGTATCTTGGTTTATTTTGTCGAAATAAAAATCTTGCTTGCTGATTTCTGCCATGTTTTCTCTTTGTTATTGTTGTTTTTGCTGTGAGGAGATCGGATTCCTATCAAATTGGTATCAAACACGATTCGGGACCTATGATGCCGAAGAAAGTGGATGATTTGGAAGTGAAACTAGAATGAGAAGTTGGCCAACTCAAATCTGAAGTTGAGGAATGGATTTCATCCATGGAAGGAAGGTTTTCTAATCTACAGGACATAATGAAGAAAATATTAGAGCTTCACACTCAACTGACAACATCGGAGGCGAGAGCACAGGCGATGGCCAAGAAAGTGAGGGAAACCCCAGTATCGACATAATGGGGGATGATCAAGAAGTAGAAATCTTGGGCGACAGGGAAAATACATCATCTCTAGAACTGTAACCAAGAGGGAGATGGGTGAAGCATAAGACATGAGGAGAAATAAGGAGGAAGAAACGAGAAAGGCTAATTTTGAGGAAGAGGATATTTATGAAAGGAGGAGGGGTGGGAGAGAATAATGGAGAGATCACAATAATTGCCTCATGGGAGGAGCTGAAGGTGGAAGAGGAAGTTGGGGCTGAGGGGATTTGAGAGTGAGAAAACTGAAGATTCCTGTTTTTGAGGGGGAAGATGCTCATGGGTGGATCTATCGGGTGAAGAGGTGGTTTGAGGTGAATGGGTTGACAGAGGAGGAAAGACTCATGGCGGTAGCTTTTTGCTTGAAGGAGGTCTTATCTTAGTATCAGTAGAGAGTCATGTGAGATCCAATTCGATCGTGGAGGGAGTTCAAAGATAGTTTATTAGAATATTTTTGAACCAGTCGGAAAGGAAACTTCTAAGATCAATTCTTTGCTCTGTTTCAGAAAGGGACAATGATGGATTATTGGGAGAGATTTGAGTACCTTTTTAATCGATTGGAGAGGCTATCTGAGACAATGTTGAAGGGGAATTTCAACAAGGGGCTCAAGCCACTGATTAGGGTTCTTGACCAATTATTGGGGCCCTGAGATTGGGGGAGGTTATAAAGGTAGTAGCCCAATTGGTGGAGGACAAAAACTCACTTGAGAGAAGCAATAAGGCAAGCAGTCTGGGAGCTTCATACCATACGAATACTACTTTTTTGGCATTAAAGATACAATTTGTGCCCATTTAGAGAGAAGTACCCAAGCATAGGGGATTAGGAGTATAGCCCGAGGGAAATTACAAGCAGCTGACTGAGGCAAAGGTTTAAGAGAAGTGGGCTAGGAGACTGTTTCTATTGCGATGAGAAGTTTACACCGAGCCACTGCTGCATGGATCGTTCATTGCAGGTACTTAGAATTTGTTATGAGGAGGAGACGATTGAGGAGGAGGAGCATTTGCACCTAGATGTGGCGGAGACCTCCCTGAACTCAATGGTGGGTTTATCTCAAATCACAACATGAAGGTGAGTGGACAGATAGGAGGAGAATCAGTAGTAGTTATGGTGGAAGTGGAGCGATCCACAATTTCATCTCCAACTAAGTGATAGACATGTTAGGGCTAAAGTTGGTCGACATAGGCTATTTTGGGGTGATGATGGGAATAGGGAAGGTGGAGAAGAGTAGAGGCATCTGCCCAGGGCTGATGGTGAGATTGTAGGAGACGATCCAGGTGAGGGAGGATTTCCTTCCCTTGGAGTTAGGGAGCACAAATGTAATTTTGGGCATGAAGTGGTTGCAAACCCTAAAAGAGACTAACGTGGATTGGAAGACATTGACTATAGAATTCATGGTGGGAGGGAGGAAGGTGAGGTCCGTGAGGATTAGGGGGATCCTTGTCTGTTCAAAATCAGGATTTCTCTTAAGATCAAGTTGCGGACAATATAGGGAGCTGGGATGGGATTCTTAGTATAACTCCAAAGCCTCGAGGGAGGGATATGGATGGAGAAAGAAGAGGAGGTTCTAGAGATAGTCCAACCACTTATGCAACAATTCAGTAAGATGTTCTAGTTGCCCTCAGGCCTAACTCTCCTAAGGAGCATGAGCATGCCATCTTCCTAAAGGAAGGGGTATCCCCTATCAGTGTTCGATCCTGCTGGTATTGACAGGTTCATAAGGATGAAATTGAGAAACTAATTAAGGAGATGTTGGAGGACCCCAGATCATTCATTCCGGTGTTAGTCCCTTCTCCAGTCCTGTGTTGCCAGTGAAGAATAAGGTCGATAGTTAGAGATTTTGTGTAGATTATCATGCTCTGAATAAAGAAATAATGTTGGATAAATTTCCTATACTAATTATTGATGAGTTGCTAGATGAGTTATATGGAGCAGTGATATTCTTTAAAATTGATCTGAAATTGCTACACCATCAGATCATAATGTGGCCTGTGAACATCCACAAGATTGCTTTCAAGACTCATAAAGGTTAGTACGAGTTCTTAGTGATGCCTTTTGGGCTTATCAATGCTCCAGCTACTTTTCAGTTGCTTATGAATAAGGTATTGCAGCCCTACCTTCGCAAGTTTGTATTGATTTTCTTTATGACATTTTGAGGTATAGCTAGTCTGAGGAAGAGCATGTGCAGCATTTGAGGGTCATGTTAGTGACATTGAAGGAGCATCAGCTATATGCCAATTTGAAGAAGTGTTTCTTTGCACAATAAATGACGGAGTATTTGAGACATGTGGTGTCTAAATCAAGAGTCTGCAGATCTTTACAAGGTAGAGGCTATAGTAGCCCTTCCCTAAAACCCTAAAGAAGTTGAGGGTTTTTTTTGGAACTCATAGGGTACTACAAAAAGTTTGTGAGGGGATACAGTTCTATAGCACGGTTGTTGATAGAGCAACTAAAGAATGATAGTTTAAAAGTGGGGGCAGCCACCCAAGCATTTGAGCAGTTGAAGAAAGCCATGATGAATGTTCCTGTGTTAGCAACACATGATTTCATCCAGCCGTTTGTAGTGGAGACATATGCATCAGGCTATGAGTTAGGTGCAGTTCTCATGCAGATTTAGAGATCCATAGCATATTTCAATCAGGTGTTGACCGCTAGGGTTAGACTGAAATCAATGTATGAGTGGGAGCTGATGGCTTTAGTGTTGGCAATACATAAGTGTTAACCTTGCCTGTTTGGGTGACACTTCATTGTTAGGGCCAACCACATGAGTTTGAAGTTTCTGTTAGAGTTGTGGATGGTGACAGAGGACATCAATCCTAGCTTTCCAAGTTATTGGGTTATGACTTCGAAATTCAGTACATGCCTTGGCTGAAAAATAAAGCTACATATTCTCTCTCTAGATGTGATGAAGACCCACAGGTTATGGCTCTATTTGTTCCCATGATGGTGTATTGGGAGGCCTTGAAGCCTTAGAGCCAGCAGGATAATGAGCTGAGTAAGATCAAAGGAGACTTATTGCATGACAAGAATAGTAATAGAAAGTAGGTGCTCTTTCGACCAAATTAGCTAATCATAATGAAAAAATGTGGAAGAACACACACCACAAACTTTATATTGTAAGGAATATGAATGACAATAATAAGATATAGTTGGATCCTCAATTGGAGAGGATGATCCGGCTCTTTCAATCTCTAGCCGGTGGCTAGAGCCCAAACAAAACCTAAGAACTCTCCAATTTAAAAAAAAACACCAGATAAAACCTAATCCTAGGATAAATAATATATTTAAAGCATACAAAATATAGTTATTGTCAAAACAGCCCTCCTAATATCCTCTTCAATTTTTTCTTAATTGCTAGCCTTAAATGTGCTAGATTGATGGGCCCCACACCATTTAAGCAGGTGAAAGCTATTCTGCCTCACAAACGGGAACCTGTTCGGCCTCACGGACGTCTAACAATACCCCCTCCCAAAGACTCTCATTGTCTGCAAGGTAGAAAAATGGCTCCTTCCTCATCTTCCTCGTCATCACAAATAGTGAGAATCTGAAGAGTTTGATCCTTACATCTGTGCCCTGGTGTATAGATCTCCTCAAATTTAAAACACAACCCCCTTCGCCCTATTCTCATGTACCTCATTCTTTATGAGTTTCTTGAAGTTTTCCCCTGGTCTTCCTATAATTTTCTCTCTCGGGGTCTCTTATGAGTACGCAGTGTTAGCTCCTTTGATGCCAAAAAGGTGGTGGTCATCTTGTATGATCCTTCTGAGCTGCTGCCTCCAGCCTCTCTCTCTCCAGTGGTGCCTCTGATCCTCTACTAACTGGGCTAGCTCCATAGCCTCTCCCAAATCACGATGCCTCATAACTCTAACTGACTTTTGAATCTCTGGTTTGAGCCCTTTTATAAAGTTCCCCTCCAGTATAGTCTCTGGAAGCCGGTCTAGTCAGCTGGCCTGGTGATTAAACTGCTCATGGTATTCCACTATTGTCCCCTATTGCATCAAAGCAAAAAGCTGCTCATAAAAGTCCCCTCCCCTACCGATTCAGAAATGTTTCAACAAGCATTTCTTAAACTCCCTCTAAGTTCGTATGAGTCGCCTCGTATCCCTCCAATGGTATTATGCCAAAGTTTTCCCCTCCAAGTACATCCTGATTGTTGTCTATCTCCCCTCCTCCATCAACCTATTGACGGTAAAGTATCTTTCCTCCTCGTAGATTCACCAATTTGCATCCGTAAACATAAGCATCTTTAACTTCCCCACCCTTAGATCTCCTTTGTTACCTCTATTTCCTCCAAAATTTTCCATTCCCCAAGGGGGTGACTTCTCCCAATTATGTCAATCATCCCTTCTCTGCTCATACCCAAACATTTCATTACAAGCCCACCTTCTCCCTTCAGATTCAGCATCCTTCAACCATGCTCAACCCCTCTTCTATTAAATTCATTGCCCCTTCAATCATAAACAAGCCCCCTGTCTTTCAAATTTTGTCATTCTCCTTTCAAATTCAACACCCCTTCTTTCAAATCCATCCATTCTCCTTTCAAATTCATCACCCTTCCGCTCATGCTCAACCCCTTCATGCCTCTCCCCATGCCCTGTACCAAACTCATCCCTAGGAATATGCTCTAGGGGAAGCATTCTTTCTTCTCCCTCTACAATCTCCGCCCCCAGAGCTTCCCTTCGCCTATTCGGATTAGGATTTTTCCCACTTCTTTGACTATTAGCGGCCTCCCTCACCTTTAACAACATCGTTTTGATTTGGCTCTAGAGCAACTTCTTCAATATCTCCTCCAGGATAAAAAATTTCCCATCGATCTTCTCATGGATGCCTAAAATTTGACTTTTGAAATATGAAGCTTGAGTTCGGAGATCTGAAATTTCATATTTCAATTTTTCAATCTCTCCCTCCAACACTTCTACCTTTTTTCTTGCCATGAGTACTCGGATCTTGGTTCCAAACAAATAAAACAGCAAAAAAAACAACGGTTCTGGTCTTCAATAAGCAAAAAATAGTAAGATCGGACAGGAAATGCAACAGAAATCAAGGAAAAGGAACTATATTTTTGCCTAGGAAATTGCTCTGATACCAATTTGATAGGAAATATGTGCTCTTTCAACCAAATCAGCGAACTATAATGAAAAAATTAGGAAGAAGACACCACAAACTTTTTATTGCGAGGAATACGAAAGAAAATAACAAGATACAATTGGATTCTCAATTGGAGAGGAGGATCCAGCTCTCCCAATCTCTAGCCGGCGGCTAGAACCCAAACAAAATCTAAGAACTCTTTAATTTTCAGAAAATAAAATCTAACCTTATGATAAACAATATAATTAAACCATACAAAATATAGTTAATGCCAAAATAAACCTCCTAATTTGAATTTTCCTCATAATCCCCTCTTTAATTTACTCTTAATTGCTAGCCTTAAATATTGTTGGACTGCTAGGCCCCACACCACTTAAACAGGTGGAACATGTTCCGCCTCACAGATGGAAGCCTGTTCCGCCTCACAAGCGTCTAACAAATAGCCATCATGGTAACTCTTTTATAGGTCAAAAGCTTTTTTATCAGGGACAGTTTGTGCTTTCAAGGACATCATCACACATGCCTCACTTGTTGCATGATTTTTATGGCACAATTATTGGGGGACATTCAGGAGTTCAGAACACATATCATAGACTGGTAGCAGAGCTATACTGGGTAGGCCTGCAGAAGGATGTAGAGGAGTTGGTGGCCAGTTGTGATGTGTGTCAGAGGCACAAATACCTAGAGAGACATAAATACTTAGCTATGGCTCGAGTTGGTCTTCTACAGCCTTTAGCATTATCCGTGAAAGTGTGGGAAGAGGTGACTATGGACTTCATTAAGGGACTACTTAAATCAGAAGGGTTCACTATGATTCTAGTGGTGGTGGACAGATTGAGTAAATATGCCCATTAACCACGGTGTTAATGTCAACTGTATTCATTAGAGAGGTGGTTCGTTTACATGGCATACCCGAGTCCATTGTTTCCGATCGGGATAAGGTTTTTCCGAGCCACTTTTGGAGGGAGTTATTCTGATGCAGGGGACTATCTCGAAGCGGAGTACAATTACTAGCCCCGACGAATGGCCAGATGAAGGTGGTGAATCACAGTGTGGAGACTCATCTTCATTGCTTTATATTAGATACATCAAAGATGTGGGCCAAGTGGTTAGTCTTGGCGGAATATTGGTATAAACTTCATATCATATAATAGCCCATAGAACGCCATTTAAAATTCTATATGAGAGGGATCCACCTCATATAATACATTATGGGCATGGCAACACACCAGTGTCATCAGTGGATCAGTACTTAGGAGAAAGATATCAGATTTTGGCAGAATTGGGGGAACATCTATGGAGAGAACAATAAATTATAAAGAAGTAGGTAGATGGACACAGTAGAGACGTTCAGTTTGACATTGGGAATATGGTTTATTTGAATATTTATTAGAGATTTTTTCACTAGATGATTTTAAAAATAAAGTTATTTTTGCTTATTCAGAAATTTATTTTGACATTTAAAAATATATATTTAGTTTAACCAAAGCTTAAGAATATTATTTTTATGCAAAATTTGATAATTTGGTTAAATTCTGAAAATATAAATTTTTGCTCAGTATGATTTTTGTTATCTACCGTTATGACATTTTGACACTTTCTAAATTAAGCTCAATTATATTTTATTTACTGTAATACATTGAAAATGAATGTGTGTATGTGATTGAAAAATAGCTAATCATTTTTACTATTATAGTAATGTGATAATAATATGTATGCGTAAAAGATAAGTAAAGACTGGTTGACTAATGGTTAGAGACTGATTGACCTTTACATGATGGTAGGCCTATAAGCTTTTCTTTAAATAATATGGTTTGATATTATCCTCTATTGATTCACGTGAAACACTGATTGAGAGTTATAAGGAGATGATTACTGTGCCGATGGGCAAAGGGTAACAAGTCTATTTACTAAGCTAATGACTATTGATACTTACACCGATATTGAAAAACATTGTGATAGGCATAATTCTTACTTGTTTAATGTGACTGTTGGAATAAATATTATTTGAGCATTATTCATATTAATGTAAGGATTTATTATTGACACTGTTATTGATTTATTGATACAAAAAGAATGATATATTCATTGAACACATTAGCACAATAGCATATCACCTGCGTTTGTCACCGGCCTCAGTCTTCCATCTCGTATTTCATGTATTGCAAATGAGACGAGCCATTGGAAACCACGCACTCTCATCCGCACTAGCGGCCATACTGTCAGATGATATGGAGGTGATATTAAAACTACCAGAGATGGTGCGCTAAGCATATAAGGGGATCAGGGAGGTGCTAATTAAATGGAATGATTTACCAGAGTATGAGGTGACATGGGAGCCCTACAGTACCATCTAGAAATAGTTACCCTCTTTCCACCTTGAGGACAATGTGACTTTTTGGGAGGGGAGTATTGATGGATCGGCAACTGAGCCGATGGACCCCAGTAGAGTGAGCAAGAAGAGGGGGGACTCAAAGGGGAATAATTCCACTTTTAATTACTTACCATAGAAAATCAAAATTGAGAGGGAATTTGAAAATATTTATTTTGAGAAAGAGTGTAATGTGAATTTAGATTTGGGAGGGAATTAGGACAGGTTTATTTAGGGAAAGAGGGATGATTTGAATTCAGATTTGGGAAGAAAATAGGAAGGTTTATATTAGGGCTAATTGGGTTGTTTATTTTCATTATGTGAATTGTGTTTTGCTCTAGTTTTATTTGGATTTGTTCCAAGCAGCGCCTAGGGTTTGTTGAGAGCCGATTTACCTCTCGAATAGATATCAACTTGTATCTTGATTTATCTTGCCGAAATAAAATTATTTTACTAATTTCTGCTGCCTTTACTTTTCGTTATTGTTGTTTTTTGCTGTGAGGAGATCGGATTACTATCAAATGTTTCCTTGGGCATCATGCTATCACTTTTTGTCTTATGTATGTTTTTTTCTCTGGCAATTGTTGACAATATCATACGATGTACTCATATAATTATGTAGTTCAGAAATTGTGAATTAAAACAAAAGTCCTGAACTAAAACAATTAGAGTCGATGCTATCTGCATATTTTAGTCCCGCAAATGACATTTGTTTTTACATTGTTGTCCTTTCAGCCTTCCACATCTTCCTTGTTATTGTAGTAATCAATCATTCAAAGTTCTTTTCAACATATTGTTGGCATCATTCTTTTGGAGATGATGTGATAGAAAGTGCTTAGGCGTAGTAAGAGGGAATCAACTTTTTTGACAGATTCTCATATAGATATATCATGTCACTGAAATAATTTTATTTCTTTTCAACTTGTGGTATGTGTTAACTTAAGGTAGCTTTATATTCATGGCTATCATAGAAGATTTAGATGTGACAAACATTATCTTAGTTTTGCAATTCATGGTTGTTAAAATTAAGAGTTGAATTTGGGATCAAAACTCACTCTTAAATCGGATTGGTTTTTTTTTTTTAATTGAACTCAATGAGTTAATTAATGATCCAACTTGGATCAAGTTTAAATTCAGTTAAGCCAGGATTAGATCAAGCCAAATCAAGATACGGTTGTAATATATATGCTTGTATCTATGACTGAATTATGTATGTCAATTGCCAACACAAACATTGATGTGTGTGATGCATTTATCTATGAATTAATTATGTGTATCAATTGCCAACATAAATATTGATGTGTGTATGTTTATGTTTATGTGTGTGTGTATATATATATAAATAGAGAGAGAGAGAGAGAGAGAGAGAGATGATTTAATATGCATGTATGTTGAACTGAAAACTTCCTGAAAATATATCAAAATCAAATTAGTTTTTTTCTTGGATCAAAATCTGATGCAACCTAAAAGTATTATTACAAAAACACAAATCTATACGTTTACCTTAAACATAAGCTTGACAATACCATTATAAAATAAAAACACATCTTATAACTTTTTGAAGCCACTTCAAATTATATTAGGGCAATACAGGACACAACTACCTAGCAACTTACAAATTTTTAAAGAGAAGAAAGATACAAATTGAATGATTACCATGGAGAGAAGAAATAAGATAGAAGTCCGAGACGAAGTTTAAGAAGATAGGGAGGTCGAAGAGGATAGCTCGCAAGCTATTGAAAACCCAAAGGTTTCATTCCAAAAATCATCACATAACTCTCTCTTTTAAAAACAGTAGCAAACAACCCCTTAAATAGGATAATGGAATCCAAACAGTCTACTACAAGTGCCACCCAAGCATCAAATCAAAACAGGGGAAAAACCCAAAGAACAAGGCACGACCAGCCTAGGAACCGAGCAGCCAGGCATTCCAACAGCCAGCCCAGGAACCAAACAGCTAGGAAACCCAACAAACACCAAGGAAAGGCACGCCTAACCCAGGAACCGAGCAGCCAACAACCAAACAGCCACCAAGAAGAGGCACGGCCAGCCGAAAACCCATCAGTCGAGCACTCCAAACACCAAGCAGTGTATGACAAATGGGCCAATCCCAATAGAAGAAAAACAGTCCACCAATAAATGCCCAAATAAGGAAAAAATTGAATTTTTTTGCCTACATTAATTCTCCCTTGGTGGAGAAATCTCATCTCCTAATGAGATAGCTTTAGAACCTCCATCAAGTGCAGACTGAGCCATATCTAACTCGCAAATTAAAGCAGCATACTTCTTTTCGATCATCTCCTTTTCTCGATTAAACTCGGCTAGAAGTAAACGCTTCTAACTCTCATTTTTTTTTTTTGCACAAAAGCTCATTTTTTTCTTGAATTTTGTAATACTCGTTCTGGAGTGGATCTGTTGAACATCCTTGAGTTGGTACCCAATTCATGACAGAATTTTTTTTCCTTGAATCCAAGGCATTTGACTTTCATCAACAACATATTCTATATCATCTTGACTTTCAGATTGTTGATGATTGTCCGTTTTTTATTTTTATTTTTTTAATTTTTAAGGAAAAGAAAGGAAGACATACTAAAACCTAAGGCTCTGATACCATACCAAATTGATGCAACCTAAAAGTATTATTGCAAAAACACAAATCTATACGCCTACCTTAAACATAAACTTGACAATACCATTATAAAATAAAGATACACCTTACCACTTTTCGAAGCCACTTCAAATTACATTAGGACAATACACGACGCAACTACCTTATAACTTACAAAATTTTAAAGAGAAGAAAGATACAAATGGAATGGTTACCATGGAGAGATGAAAGTAGATAAAAGTCCGAGACGAAGTTTAAGAAGATAGGGAGGTCGAATATGATAGCTCGCAAGCTATTGAAAACCTAAAGGTTTCATTCCAAAAATCATCACATAACTCTCTCTTTTAAAAACAGCAGCAAATAGCCCCTTAAATAGGAAAATGGAATCCAAACAGCCTACCACAAGTGCCACCCAAGCATCTAATCAAAACAGGAAAAAAACCCAAAGAACAAGGCACGACCACAGCCCAGGAATCGAGTAGCTAGGCGTCCCAATAGCCAACCCAGGAACCATACAGTCAGGAAACCCCACAAATACCAAGGAAAGGCACGGCCAAACCAGGAACTGAGCAGCCAGTCAACCGAACAGCCACCAAGGAGAGGCACGGCCAGCCAAGAACCCATCAGCCGAGCTTTCCAAATACCAAGCAGCGAAGGAAAAATGGGTCAAGCCCAATAGAAGAAAAACAACCCACCAATAAATGCCCAAATAAGAAAAAAATTGAAATTTTTTGCCTACATCAAAATCAGTGAGCCGTGTCTTGGTCAAGTTGAGATCAAATCATAGGACTTTAAGCAGATTTTGAACCAAGGTCAAATGTGCTTGAAATCGAATCGTTCACCGTCCAGTTAAATATGGGCATGTTGTATCAATTGCCATGCAATCTTGATTCCTTACTAATATTGAACCATTTTTCTATCTGGATGTTAACTCTTATTAGTCTGTTATCTGCCAAATGAAAGCTTTGGCACACTAAACGTATGAAGGAAAAAAAAAACATTTGTATTTATTACTCCAAATAAACTATTATGCTACATGATAGGCTTTTTGGAGGTTACTAAGTTCAATAATTTTTGCAGATCAAGAGTCAATAGTGAAAACTTAACTTCAGCTTGAAAGATACCATTTTCTTATAATAGTAACTCCTAAGTTTAGGCCATATCCTTGAATATTACTTCCAACTTCATGAATATGAAACTATAAATAATTGTGATTATAGGCCTTAATGTAGGAAATCACTTATTTGTTTGCGTTTTTTCTATAATACTGTCATTAAAAATATAAGGATTGCACGTAGGTTAGATTTTAACAAATCATTATACCTTTTGGTTTCTGCAATGCATTCTCGGCACTGCAATCATGAATTTAGCTTAAAAATTATCAATAAGAATTATGAACTTGTCCTTGATATTAATCTTTGCAGCTTCTATTGGAAATCATGTTTTGGCTAATGCAAGAGCAAATTTAAGTTATTATGCATCTTGTTTGCTTCTCATAATTTTGTTTACACAAGCATGTCAATTTTCAATTCCAAATGCCTAGTCAGGGATGACATGTATATGATAAATAGGTCTAAAAAACTAGTTTCATGTGCTTTTAGCTTTGCACCGTTTATTCTCTAAGGAGTATTTGAGCCATTTCCCTTCTAATTGTTTATTCTTCTCATGTAAGGTCTGGCATTATTGGTGAGTAAAGTGGGAGGACTTTCGAATGATGGACATCAATTAAATCATGCTTGTATTTGGATCTAGTGGGTCCCATGGTACATCTCAATCTTATTCCTTTTTATCAAATATGTTTCTGAGATAGTAATCTTTTAATATATTTATGTTTGTCTTCATCTTGCTCGACTTTTTATAGGAGCCTCATTAAGCTTATCTTCTTTCTTGTCTAGCAAAGCTCTCTTGCCTTTATCTTCCTGTCGTTTTTGCCTGGGTATTATAGGTATGGCTGGAAAGCCTGACACTAATTGTCACTTTAACGCTGCTCAGAGCTTGATCTCAACCTTTTGGATGGAGTAGTTTCACAAATTTAAAGGGGATTATATACTTCCCATATTTTATCAAATTGTCTCCTTGTGTAATATGGATGAGTCTCAAGCAATAAAAAAGGTTATTCATAGAATTGAGAATGTTGATAATTTAGGAGGAATATATTGAGAAATATTTAAACCTGAGATTCATAGGAGCAATTATTAAGAATATAATAATAAAAAATAGATTTAAAAGATTTAGGTTTGTAGGAAAGAGGGTAGAAGATGAGCAATAGACAGGTGAAATACATATGAAAGGATTAATAAAGTCTAAAGTGTTTGACCAAAGCATATATGATGCAAGCGAGAATCGAATTTAGGATCCTAGCAACTTTCAAGATTTTTACCAACCAGATTAGTTGGCACCTATGAGCAAAAGAAAGATTACGCTAAATGGATGTAAGGGCATCTTCAACCGAAAACTTCATTTTTCACTCCAAAATACAGTAATGCATCTCTAATCGAACTTCATTTCTTCTCCTCTTTCGCGTGCTTCTTCCGCAAATCCTGTAAGCCAATTTTTTTGGCGTAGTTGAATATTGGCATTGCACTGTTCACCTCCGGAGATTAGCGGACAATTTCGCGTTAGATTAGATCATTTGGCGAGCAGCATACACTTATGTTCGGTTGCGGATGGTCTAACACTCAAGTAGCAGTACATTAATGAATTCAAAGTGAAGATTCAGAAAGCCAACCCATAAATAATTGGGTTAAAGTTAATGTTGTTGTTGCTGCTAATGATGGTATTGATTACACAGTTAATCTGAAAAATTCAGGGTTCAAGATAAATTAAACTTTTCATAAGTCACATCTCCTTAGTCTATATGTACTTTCTTGCTTAGTTATGCATCTGCATCATATGTAGTTGAATAATGTGGAAAGTTATCTTTAGATTTTGTTTGTTAATGTCTGAGCTTTAAGACGAACTGAGCATCAACTTGACTTAATTATTACTGGAATAATGTTTAGAAAAAAAACAATGATCAGCTTAAAATTTTACATGAACAGAAAGTTTATGAACTCATAAAAATCTTAAAAGGGTATACTTTATATCAATTGTTATATTAGTCTCTTGATGCACTGAGTTGTTTATAATCTTTATCTTAACTACAGGAAGATCGTTTTCTTTGTAACAAAATTCTTATCCTCCAAAATGGAAATTACACAATAGGAAAATTCGATGCAAAAGCTCAAGTGGCTCGTAACCGGCATAGTGGGATAAAAGCTTATTGTTGTTATTATTGTTGTTTAAGTTTAAAAATTTGTGGCCCAATAATGTTGAAACTCTACTCGAGTAATGGAGGATGGCTTATGCCAAAGCTTTTCTTCTCCTTGTTGCTGTAACTCTTAGGCTTTGTTTGGGGCAGCTTTTTTGCTGCTTCTTAAAACAGCTTTTTTTTATAAAATTTTTATATTAAATAATCATTTTGAGAAACAGTAAGAAAGCTGTCTGAAACGAGGCTTTAGTAGAAATGGATTTTGTTGACAGATAGAATTGTGTTTTGACTGATGGCTGTTTTCCTTATCACCATGGATTACCTGCGGTTTTTGGTCTTGCTCTACTGGCTGTATATGTTGGGCACTGTTGTTGATTTTTACCAGTTTTATCAGTTTTGTGGTCTTCCCTGCTGTTGTTCTTGGCTTTTGCGGCCGCTTCTAAGAAGTTTTATTGTTGATCTTTATTTCAAGGAATTCCCAAGTTTGTTGCTGTGCTTGTGCTTCAGCTTATCCTTTTCAAGCTTATTCCAGAACGTTGTGCTTGTGCTTGTGCTTCAGCTTTGTTTTTGGTAGCTTTTGTTTCGTACACTATTTGCTTTCTTTTACTGCTATAACTGCATGATTGTTTCGTGGTTCTTATGCTGGTCACACTTTTCTAACTCATCAAACGCAATTCACGTTCTTTTTTCTTTTTGCATCGTGAAATTAGGCTTTGACCTTGTTCTTTTAAATAAAAAAAAAAGAATTTGCAGGGCAGGGAAAAAAAGAGAATTTAAGATTTTGTTTGGATAATTTTCTAAATGTTTTATATGGAGATTATTACGTGCAGATGCCGAATGCGTCCGGAGGCGAATATGGAGCCACGTCATGCAATGCACCGTGCATTGGATGATGTTGCGCCTCTACGTTCGCATCCGGATGATGTTGCGCCTCTAGAATATTAAATGAGCTCAAATTCAAGCTTGTTAAAATTCGTCTCATCACGGCTTGAATTAATTAATTATTTAAAATTTAAGTTAACCTAGTTTTTATGCAACACAAAATTATATAACATTTATTTTTGGTAAATTTTATTATACATCTAATTATAACACTATATAACATAGTGCAGATTTTTAAAAAAACAATTAAATAGCGGTTGTTGTTTTTTTTTTTTTTTTCTCTTTTTTAATAGAAAAAGCTGTTGCAGCCTATTTTTTCTAATCAAATTAAAGATGCGTACACTGTTCCACCAAAAAAGCTGCAGTACAATAATTAAAGCAACCTCTTCGAGAACAGCCCTTCTTCTAAAATTTTTTTTTTTGGGGGTAAACTCGGGGCCAAGGCCCATATATTAAGAAACGAAGTTTAAGTTACAAGTAATTATAAATATACACAAAGACAACATTAAGCAAAAATAGTAGCTGGCAATACATAATAGACTCAGAAAAAAGAGGCTAAGATCGTCCAGATTAAGCGTGGAGATCTCAAAATGCCCAGGCTGAGGAACCGGTTGCCAGTCAGCACCAAAGCCTGTCATCACAGCGCCACCAGCTGGTGTAGATAAGAGCACAAAAACATGTCTGGTTGCCCCGCAGGCCATCCAAGGCATCGAAAGAATAGCCTCGCTCATCATCGTCCGTAAGCACAGCAAAACCATATCTTGCATAATGTTGTCTTTGAAGTATACCTGAGAAATGAAAGGCTGAATTTCCACAAAAAAATTGGATAAAGCCAACAGAGATTTGGACTAAATCCCAAAACTTGTCTTCTCAGGTCTGAACAGTAAAGGAGAACCAAAAATTGAGGCTAGCAATAGCCTCCAGCACAAGAATTCCAGCCCAAAAATGATGCAACAGCAAAAGGATAACAACCTGCCAGCAAGAATACTCCGAGAGGATTAAACACCCGAAAACGTCTGCTGTAAGAAATTTATGTTTTTCCATTTTGATGTTTTGAATCTAACCGCCTCTTTGATGTTGCATATAATTTTGGTGATATTGTTTCTGTCAGTGGAGAAACGACGGAGATTCCGTTCTTTCCATATGTAATAGATTATGCAACTAATTATAAGGAAACAGTAATTCTTCTCGGCATTGCAATAACCCACAGCATTACCAAAAAAATCCAATAACTGATGCAGGTTAGGTCTAAGCAAAAAGGCGTTGATGTCCGGCAATAAAATTTTGGTAATGTAAAAAGAGAAATCGCATTCAAAAAATAAGTGGGAATGATTCTCTAAATTACCAGAACACAAACTGCAATTTATGGGGATCTGTATGCCTCTTAAAAGTATGTTATCCGCAGTTTTAAGCTTGCCAACCACCGCCATCCAAGAGAAGCAAGCAAATTTAAGTGAGAAATGTTTATGCCAGATCTAGGTGTGCCAGTCCACCTTAGTGAGATGAGAGTAATAGTGGTCAATAAAATTATTAAAAGCCCACTTAACCGAACCATTCCAGCAAACCTGATTCTTCTCCGAGAAAATAACAGCTTTGATTTTGATAGCCAGCACAGCAGAAATGGAGTTTGGCAGAATCCAAACTCCCTTGTTCAAAAAATCATTAACCAGCAGATCATCCATGCCCGAACCAATCAACTCATTAAACATAGAACCATAAAGCCAAGGATCCCACTTAAAAGAGAAATAACAGTTTTGAGAAATAGAAAAAGAAATTTTCTCTTTGATATTATGGGCAGCTTGAGTGATTCTTTGCCAGAATTTGGAAGCAGTAGAGGGGACTGGCTTCCAGGGAGATATGTATTTAATTTTGTACCAATTGGTTAAAAGATTCTGAGAGTTGAAAAATCTGCCTAAAATGGCACAAGAAACCCCAAAATAAATAACATCAATAGATGGTAAGCCAAGTCCACCAAAAGCTTTTGGAAGAGTCACTTTGGACCACGAGATGAGATGTAATTTCTTGTCAACCAGGAGAGAGTAGCTTCACAAAGAAGCACAAGTGGAGATAGAAAGAGACAGACAAGCTTAGTTTTTTCTAGCGATTGCGCTCTGCTAGGGTTTGTGCCGCTTTGTGCTCTCTTCCCGTCCCTCGTCCGGGAGGGCCTCTCCCTCCTCCGATGGACACTTCCTCCACCGACTTTCCTCCTCTTCCTACTTCTGTTTTGGGTCCTTCTCCTGGAGGTTTCTCCAAGGCGGGGAATGGCGGACCTTCTTACGCTGCTAATGTTTTGGCTTCCTCCTTCAAGCCCGCGACTTTTTCGGTAACCTTCTACTCCCCTCCTCAAAAGCTCTCCTTTAAAGCAGAAGATTTGCATGAAGGCAAGAATATATGGACTTCCGCCCTTATTGGGTACTCTCTTGGCCCTCGTCCCTACTACGAGAGACTGCTCAAATCGATGCAAAGGCTTTGGACCCTAAAAGGCTATATGACTCTTCTTTCTCTAGCCGATGGTTTTTTCCTATTGAAGTTCTCCACTGAGGAAGATCTTGAGATGGTCCTTTCGGGTGGTCCCTGGTTTCTGTTGGGGAAACCCTTCATTCTGCAAAGGTGGTCTCCTAAGTTCAAGCCAAAGCGTGATGAATCCGCTCCCATTCCGATTTCGATCAAAATCGTAGATTTCCCGCTTGCGCTGTGGACTCCGACGGGTATTTCAAAAATCTCAAGTTTTGTGGGCATTCCAATTTCGGTAGACTCTCTCATTGCTAATCGAACTAGACTTACATTTTCCCGGGTATGTGTCCTTATCTCTAAAGATTCTGTTTTGCCTCATGAAATACCTATAGACATTGATGGTGAAGACCTTCTGTTAAAAGTTTTATACGACTGGAAACCCGAGAAATGCGAAGGTTGCGGCTCTCTGATACATCCTTACTCTTTATGTCCTAATAACCCCAATCCTCAACCAGTCATCCCCTCTCAACCTCCCAAAACTAGGGGACGTAGTTCCTCTAGACCTCACTCTACCCGCCCCCACAGATCCCCTTTAATTCAACCCCCTCCTAAACCCAACAACAACTTGGTTGTTCCCAACTCCACACCCCTAACAACCATTCCCCCTCCTGTTTCTTCCCCTGGAAAGCTCCCTTCTTTACCGTCTAGCTCTTCCCCTAGTATGCTTCCAAACCAACAGGCTCCCCCTGGAAAACTTCCTTCTTTACCGTCTAGCTCCACTATTCCTCCTCCCGTCTCCATCACTAACCCTCCTTCAGAAAAAAAATCAACCCTTACCGAATCTTAATTCTCCCACTGAAGAGTCTACCTCTTCAGCTTTCCAGCGTCCACCTAAGATTCCTCTTCCTCCTGACATCTCTCTCTTAAATAAATTTGCTTCTCTTCAATCTGATGACCAAATTCTGACTGATACTTTGGAGACAATCTCGGAAGCAGACTCGGCTTCCTGTTCTAACACGGAGACAGATAGTTTGACTTCAAAAGGTAGAGACAATATTGTTCATAATACAAGGTCTTCAGTTGAAAATGGAAAGTCACAAGTCAAGTCAAAGCCTCCCAAGGGGAAATTGGCCAAGAAGGCCAAATCTCAATTTTCTTAATGTCTTTGCCAACTCTAGCTAGTTGGAATGTGAGGGGTTTCAATAACCCTGACAAAGTTTGTTTTTGCAGATCTCTGATCAAAGACCACGACATTAAGATGTTATGTATTTTGGAAGCCAAAGTTGCCACTTCTTTGTTGTAAGATTTGTGGTTTTTGCGTTCTCATAGACTTTTTGAGAATGAGGGGAGCACTAATAATTTTTCAGATTCTAATCCGGGCAGAATCTGGATCAAATGGGACAATTTTGTGTTCTCTTTTCACCAATTATTCTCCACTTTCCAACTTATTCATGGAGTGCTATCGGTGGGATCCTTCCCACCTCTTTACTTATCTGTTATCTATGCTGCAAACTCCTTGGAGGATAGGAAATTCCTTTGGGAAAATCTTGTAGATCATATACCTCCTGTGGATCAACCCTGAGTGATCATGGGAGACTTCAACTGTTGTCGGTTCGATATTGAAAAAATGGGAGGCACTTTGTTGTCTAGTAGCAGATTGGGGGAGTTAAACAACATGATCTTCAACTGTGGCCTTCAAGATCTTTCATCAACGGGTTTGTTTTTTACCTGGTTCAATCAAAGGGTGGATGATCCTATTCACATTAAGCTGAATAGAGTTTTGGTTAACAATGCATTCCTTGATTTTTTGCCTAAGGCCTACTACATAGTTGGAACTCCCCTAGGTTCAGACCACTCTCCTCTAATCCTTAATTCTACGCATGAGAAACCTTTATCTGCTATGTTCATGTTCAAAAACTACTAGATTCATAAAGAGGGTTATTGGGATGAGGTTATTTCTGCTTTCTCTTCTAGATCGTCTAGAAGTCATTTGGCTGCTTTTTGTCACAGTCTCAAAATTGTTAAGAGAGCCCTCAAGAGTAAACATTGGGCTTCCTCCACGTCTCTCTCCAATGCTTTACTGGAAGTTAGAAGCAAACAGCATAAATGTCTTACTGAGATTCAAAGTCAACCTCTTGATAGGGAGCTCAATGACAATCTTAAGATGATCAATGATGATGTTGCCTCTTTGCAAGCTCAATGGAATTCCTGGGTTGCTCAGAGGGCCAAAGCTTTATGGCTTACTCATGGTGAAGATGATCTTGGGTTTCTGTATGCCAGGATTAGAAGTAGAAGAAACTACAACAATATCACAGAGATTACTACTCAGGATGGACATTTCACTAATTTTTCCGACATTTCCTCTGCTATAGTTAAACATTTTGAGGATAGATTTAATGCCTCTAATGCTCTTTTGTCGTTGCCTTTGAACATTCCTGCTGGCAAGTTAGTACCTCCTTGTTTTATGGCTTCATTGGTGGCCCCTTTGACTTATTTAGAAGTTAAAAATGCGGTTTTTGATGGAAATGAGAACTCTGCTCCGGTCCCCGACGGTTTCACTTATGCTTTTTATAGAAAGTCTTGGCACCTCCTTGGGATTCAATTTTTTAATGCTGTGAACAATTTCTTCTCTACTTCCTCTCTTCCTAGAGGACTGAAGGCCACGGCCATTGCTCTTATCCCTAAATGTTCTCATGCTACTAAGATCAATGACTACAAACTCATATCTCTTTGCAATGTGCTTTACAAAATTGTGGCTAAGATCATTGCCAATAGACTGAAAGTTGTCCTCCCTAGTATTATTCATGAAAGCCAGGCTGGTTTTATCACTAATAGATGCTCCACTTACAATATTATTCTTGCTTTTGAGATTCTTAGGGATTTTAGGGGATCCCACAAATTCTTCTGTGCCAAGTTGGACATCAAAAAAGCATTCGACTCTGTTTCTAGAGAATTTCTTATTTCCAGATTGCTTCAAAAAGGTTTTCCTGAAACTTTTGTGTCTTGGATTAAAGGGTGCATTGATGATGTACATTTCTCTATTTGCCTCAATGGCTCTCTTGAGGGGTTTTTTAAATCTTCTACTGGTCTTAGGCAAGGTTGCCCCCTATCCCCTCTGTTATTCTGCATTGTCATGGACGGTTTGTCCAACATTCTCATTAGCAACTCGGAGCTCCACTTCAAAGGCATAAAAAGTAAAGACTTATACATCAACCATTTGATGTATGCAGATGATTTATTAGTGGTGGGGGAGGCCACTAAAGATAATGCTGTTAATCTTAATGGTTGTTTAAACTTATTTGGATCTTTATCGGGGCTTCATGTTAATGCGAACAAAAGTGCTATCATTTTTCCCAAGCATCATCAAAACAATCAACTCATTTGTGAGGAACTTGGTATTCATAATGTCAACACGTCCCTCACCTACTTGGGCATCCCTATCTCTACTAAAAGACTTAATTCTTATTAATTTTTTTCGAGCAAGCTTTCTTCCTACAGACAGACAGCTTATCTTGACACCTAGAGTTTAAGCTTCCAACTAAACAATTTTGGGTTCGAATTTTTATGTATTGACACAGCCGACACTTACTGGCGAAACGAAGTCGAGCTCGAGCTTTTGGAGCCTGAGAGAAAATAGACGAGTCAAGCTCGAGTTCGAGCAGCTGTTTGGAGTGACAAGTATAGCTCGAGTAGCTTGAGTTTGCTGTTATTCGAGCTTGACTCGACTTATTTACATCCTTATCTCAAACGAAGATTAAAAGGTTTCGTTTGGGACGGCTTTCTTAATGCTTCTTAAAGCAGCTTTTTAGTACAAAAGTTTTAATTTTGGTACTTTAAAGTTGCTTTAAAAAGCAGGAAGAAAGTCGTCCCAAATGAAACCTAAGTCTAAGACTTTGTTTGGAATGATTTTCTTACTGTTTCTTAAAGCTAAATTTTAATACAAAAAAATTAATTTTTATATTAAAAATTTGTTTTAAGAAACAATAAGAAAGCTGTTCTAAACGAAGTCTAAGCATTCGTTTGAAAAAAAAAAAATTCTGATGAGTTTAAAAATTATTGATTTTTTTTTAAAATTAATATGATGTATAAAGTACTTATATTATATTAATTTTAAAATAAATTTAGTGTATTGCAAATCTATCCTGATAAGATCTTAATATAATTTTTATTTGAACAATATTATCATGTTAATCGTTGAGGATGAAGATAATGATATTTAGTATTATAAAGAGTAAATTAATTTTTTTTAATTTTTAAATTGAATAAAACAAAAAATAAATAAATTCATAATATTCTAGTCAAAATTTTCATCATGATAAATCTCAAGAGTTGAGTATAATATATGCAAATTTTAAAATTTTAATGATTTTGGGATTTTTTTAAGTAAAATTTTCTGAAAATATTAATATATTCAAATAGGTCACCAAAAATTCATCTTGATCGAGCACGAATCCCAATACAAATATAAAATTGAAGCTTTAGAAATTAAAATCAGAACAATCCAAACTCTTATTTCAATACGCTTATAATAAAATTGAACATCTCGAATAGCCAGCCGAATCTAACGACACCAAAATCGGTCTAATCCGAATCCGAATGGGTTTAAATCAAAGGACCAAAATATTTTTGAAAAACTTCAAAGCATTAATTGGATGATCTAATAATTTTCAAATATAACATGTTTATAGTCGAATCGAGTGGCTCAACGAGATGAATCCAATAAGCTCAAGATCACTTAATTCTGACATCTCTAGGACATCTAAATGCTTGATAAATATTTCATGATCAAGAGGATCAATAAGAGTCATCTGATGGAATACTCCCAACATACTCTTGATCTTTTACATATTTATTAACTATGCCACTAACAAAAAAAAAACTATTAATAGCCCCATATTCTTCATATGAAGGAGGAAGAAAAGGAGAAAATTTGGGGAACTCCCTTGTCGTCGACCACCGACCATCACTGGACTCCGACCTGTTCGTTGATCATAATCGGATATCTTCCCGACCACTAGCCGTCAATAAACTTCTGCTCATTCATTGGCTTCTCCTGGAACTCTTCCCAATCACCGACCATCAGCAGACTTCAGCTTGTTTGTCGACAATCGTCGAATCTCTTCCCGACCACAGACTGTTGCTGGACTTCTACCCCGTTCGTCAACTTTCGTCGGATCCCTTCCCGACCAACGACCATGGTCGATGGGCGAAATCTGACTTGTTCATCGACGACCGCTTGATCTCTTCTCTACCACCGACCGTCGTTGGACTTCTGTCCTATTCGTTGGCTGTCGTCAGATCTCTTCCTGATCAATGACCACCGTCGAACACCAGTCTGTTCGTCGACCACCACAGGATCTCTTCTCGACCATCGATCGTTGCTGAACTTCTGGCTGTTAGTCGGATTTTGTCAGAAATCTTCCCGACCATCGACCGTTGTTGAACTTCTGTCCGTTCGTCAACCACCGTCAGATCTCTTCCTGACCACCGACCGTTATTGAATTTCCGCCTGCTCATCGACTAACGCTAGAACTCTTCCCAACCACTAACCATCGTCAAGCTTTAGCCCGTTCATGTGCAGCTGTCAAATCTCTTCCTTACCATCGACCATCGTTAGACATTTACCCGTTCGTGGGCTGTCTTCTAATCTCTTCACGATCACCGATTATCATCAGACTTCTTTGATTCTTTATATTCGTTGAGTATTGCTGGATCTCCGACCATCTCGGTACCTGTGTTGAACATTCTCCTAACTGTTGATATATGATTTCTGATATATGCTGTATTAATACAAAGTTTAGCAAGATCTTCAACATATTATATTCACATTGTCCCCAAGTTGAAAAACGGGTTTACTTTTGTAACCTATTTAAACAATGGTGAAATCTTTTCAATTGGGCGAGGCCCACTAACTTTTCCTTTTTTTTTTTAGATTTTCCACGTAAAAATCTCTGTATTTCTTTAACATTTCAATTACCTACATTGAATATTCATGCATAACTAAAACTTAAAATTAATATCGATGGACGTAAAATTTTTAGCCCACAATAAAGTTCAAATAAATAAAAGGGAATTAATAACAATTATCTTATTAATTATTAATTTTGCCAAAATTTTAAATTGATACAAATTGAGGCATGTGATCTACTTTATCGTCCTTTTTAATCCCATTTTTTTGAGAGGAATTCCCTTCCAATTCAAAACATTGAGAATTTTCCTAGAGAAGCTAGGAACTAGCTAGAAAGAAATTAATGGCCGATACCACCCCCTTACTCCCTCCCTACCCCACCACCTCCTCCTCCTCCTCCTCCGCCTCCTCCTCCTCCGCCTCCTCCTCCTCACACCAAATACCTAAACCCTCCACCCACTCCATCGACGAGGCCATTGAAAGCCACATCGGAGCCACTACCGCCGCCGCCCAACTCCTCCCCGCCTCCCTCGCCGCCCTTGCCTGGGTCTTCGACGCCCAACAAACTTTCATCAACGTCTTCGCCGACGCTATGCCACCCTGGCACTGCACTTCCCCTTCCTGCTCAGAAGCGGCCGCCGCTGCAGGCTCCTCCCCCTGCAACCTCCCCCCTTCATCCTGGTCCTGGTCTCTCCCTCCTTACACCTCCACAATCTCATCTTGGTCCCTTCAATGCTCCTCCCCCGCCCTCCTCGCCCTCCCTTCCTCCTCTTTCTTCCTCGGCTGCCTCACCGGCGGCTTCCTCCTAGCCACCCTCGCCGACTCCCGCCTCGGCCGCAAGAACATGCTCCTCCTCTCCTCTCTTCTCATGTCCCTCTCGGCCGCCCTCACAGCCGCCTCCCCTTCCCTCCTAGTCTACGCCGCCCTGCGCTTCATCTGCGGCTTCGGCCGAGCCACAGTCGGCACGTCTGCCCTCGTTCTCTCCACCGAACTCGTTTCCCGGCGGTGGCGCGACCGCGTTAGTATTATTGGTTTTTTATGTTTTACCATTGGGTTTCTGTCGTTGCCGGGGATAGCTTATGTTGCGCGGGGAGAGTCTTGGAGGACTTTGTATGTTTTGACTGCGGCGCCGGCGTTTGTCTATACGGTGGTGGTTTATTTTACGATGAAGGAGTCGCCGAGGTGGTTGTTGTTGAAGGGCAGGAGGCTTGAAGCTATTGAGACGATCAAGAAGATGACGGGTGGTGGCAATAAAGTGATTAATTCCAGTTTCTCTAACTTGGCGTTCGTGGTTCCACATGTTGGTGCAGGTTTGTGAGATTTTTTTTTCTTTCTTTTTTTTAATGAAGTGTACTTTACCCTTCTATTAATTTAAAATCAAATTAAATAAGTTAGTATTAAAGAAAATTTTTATTTGATTTAGAAATGAGATTTAATTATATATATATGTACTTATATTATATATATATATATATTATATATATATATATATAATTATATAATTATATATATATATATTATAAAAGATATTAGATATATAATACTAAAAAATTTATGATATTCATGTAAATCTCCTATTAAACTAATACATATTACATACTTTGAAATAAATAAAATTATTTATTTGTTATATATTTCGTGGGTGAGGATATTTGTAAATTTTTAATGATGGATTAAAAAGCTTTAATTTATATATCATCTATAGTTTAGTTAATTATTTATGTATTACATTTATTTTAAAATAATTTCAATTTTTTAAAATTTTTCTAACTAAAATTGATTCCTCTATTTTTTTTCAAAAATATTATTTTTAATTATATTCTAAGTACTTTAGAAACTATATATTCATTAAAAATTTAAAAAATATCACATTTCAATAAATCTCAATACTATTTAATTTATTTTAAGATATATATATATAATATTATATATATATATATATGAGTTATTCAAAATTATATTACATATATGTTAAATAAATTATATAAGATTTTAAATTTTTATCAAGATAAACAAGTCTTTTTTTCGTCTAATTATTTACAATTCAAGCAATTCAATAAAAAAAAAATTCAGATTATATATATTTTTATCACTATAAGCTTCAAATTCATTGAATTTATTTTAAAATAATTATAATAATGTAAATTTTAATTTCCAAATAAATTCAACAACTTCAAATTCTTTAACATGCGAAAATTCTCCATTTTGTATATTCATTGTCACTGCAATAATTTCCATTTCAATTCCCACAACCTCAGACGAGGAGACCTCCGACAACATCTTCGCCGCCGCCAAAACACTCTGGTATAACCGTTGGGCTTTCCGGCGACTAACCGCTCTAATGACCGTCAGCTTCGGCGTTGGCGTGGTGTACTACGGCATGCCTCTCAACCTCGGCAACCTCTCCTCAAATCTCTACCTAAGCGTTGCTCTCAACGCCATCACCGAACTCCCTTCATCCCTCCTCGTCTTCTGCCTCATCAGCCACATGAACCGCCGCAGCTCCACCCTCGCCTTCACGGCAGCTAGTGGCCTATTCAGCCTAGCCTGCGCCGCTAAAGGCGGCCGCGGCGGGTGGCTAGAGATGGCGGCGGAGGCGGAGTTAGCCGCGTTCTTTTCGGCGTGCACGGGTTTCAGCTTTGTGTTGATATATAGCATAGAGCTATTTCCGACGTGTGTGAGGAATTCGGCGATAGCGATGGTGAGGCAGGCGCTTGTGCTCGGCGGGGTGTTTGCGCCGGTGATAGTGGCGGAGGGGAGGAGAAGGAGGGTCTTATCTTTTGGGGTGTTTGGGTTGGCGATTGGGTGCTGTGGGGTGTTTGCGGCGTGCTTGCCGGAGACGAGGGGGAAGGTGTTAAGTGATACGATGGAAGAGGAAGAGTGTGCGGGTGCATGTGGTAATTAATTACTGCGCTTTTTGGGTTTTTTTAATTATTTTTGTTATTGTTGGGATTGTTGACTGTCGCTTTTCCTTGCATTAATTTGATCTTTTTTGCATTAATCGTAGATTCTTGCATTAATGATTTTGTGGATTTTATATTGAATTTATATTCTTCATTGGAATTATTGGCAATTTAAAAAAATTAAATAGGACGCAATAATCTTAAGAGAAATTTACATACATATCATTTTATTTTATGATATTTACTTATCTAACACTCAAAATATTACTATTACATGATTGTCACTCATATATAACTTTAATATCAAACATATTACTCATATAATTCATTTTCATCATTCGTACGATCTTATAAACTTTAATATTTCATTCCATGCACCCAAATTTGTTCTATGGGTGGTAGTCATGTAATATTAATGTTTAGGATGTTAGAGAGATTTACATACATACTACATTATACTATTCTATTTACATATTTAACACCTGAAACTTTAATATTACATACATACCACCATAGTTCATTTTCATATCAAATATGAGTGGTATAAATGAAATATATGAGTGGTATGAAAGAAGTACAAGTGATATATTTGATATTAAAATAATATAGAGTGGTATGCATGTAATATTAAAATTTTAGGTGTTAGACATGTAAATAAGATGTTATAAAGTGGTATGCATGTAAATTTTCCAATATATATCACATAATTATGGTATATAACCATTTAGTTTAATTATTTGTCATATCAATTATGGTAAAAAGGCAAATATATGTCTGCAAATACTAATAATTATTTGGTGGATTTACAAATATGTCACAAAACTCTCAAGTATTTACATGTCTAATATTTAAATATTGCATTTAAATTATATGAAATATGCTACTAATATAAACTTTTTTTTAAAAAAAATGAAATACACTCATACCATTTGATATGATTGAGAAACTAAAGTGCAATATAAATAAATATAAAAGTTTTTGGGACATGTATGTAAATATATAAAAAAAACATATGATATGAATATGAATCCTCCTAATTAATTTATGATTTTGTTGTGCGCTTCTAGATAATGTGTGTCAGGCTGAATCGGCTCGAGCTCGACTCATTAACGAGCTCATGAGTTGAGCTTATCAAATCATAAGTTCCAGCTTGAGCTCAACCTGGCTGAGCTCGAAAGCTTGTTGAGCCGCTCGATTAACTTAAAATATATTTAGAAATTAATTTAATTTTGATAATATAAAAATGTTTTAATATTTTTAAATTAATTACATATAAAATATTAAAAGTTTTAATTTAAAAGTAAAAAATCTAAGTTTAACAGAGTCAAGTTTAAGCTCAGTAAAAATTAAAAAGTAAACAAATTTAGCTCGATTAGGCATATCATGGACTCGTCTTGGCATGCATGATAACATTTTTTGCCAAATACAAATTTTTTTTATAATTATGTTATAAAAAAGATTAAAAAATCTTTATTTTGGACGCAATTTAATTGCTTAGAAATCTTTTTTTTGTTGACGAAACTTTATCTACTCACACATTCGCGTACGATAATAAATAAGACAAAAGGGGCGAGAGAGAGAAATACGACGATGCACTTTATGCCGGCCAAGCTTAGTGGGTAGCCATAGATTCGCCTATGGGAATAAAACGACTGAGCGACAGAGCCACCATGCACTGTAAGGCTGGCCAAGCTTAGTGGCTATGGAGCATTGGATACACATAGTTCTCCTTGGCCTATTGGTTAAGAGTTTAGGCTTCCAACTAAGAGATTTAGGGTTCGAGTCTATGTGTATGCATCCAAAAAAAAGGAGCATTGGATAATATTTTGTTTTTTATTTTAATGTAAAAATTAATATTAAAAATTAAAAAGCTTATTTATGGCTCAGATTGAAATCATGTGGTATAAATATTATTTTGATTTGTGAATGCACGAGCTTCTAGCATTTGAAATTGTTCTTGCCGAAAAAGGTTAAATTCTTATACGTTAGTTTTATTCAATACAACATAAGATTCTCATGTTGTAAATCATGTTGGTTATATAAATTATAATTGTCATATTGATTTATATAACACATATTGATTATTTATAACAACATTTGTATTGTATGATTATGTGTATGTCGGTATATCCCTATTGATTTTTGGCTAGTCAGGGTCGACGGGATTTCCTTGGGGCTGGTGTTTACCTTCCCAATGATGGATATATGATGAACCAATAATAGATATAAATATTTAATTATAAGAAAATATAAGTAATGTGAATTAAAATAATAAATAATTATAGATCATTTTGAGGTATGATGATTGATGATACCTAGCATGATTGCATTTTAAGGCATTAAAATAATTGCATTGATAGTGAATTGCCACGTGTAATAATGTCATTAGCATATTAAATTTATGTTGTAAGAAATATGACATTTGTCAGTACTATTTTGTTTTGATGACTTTAGGTTGTTACTTCTACCCTTTGCTTGTCTATGTTGTATGCCTCACTCCTTTGTAGTTTATGCTTTGATAAATAGTTACTTGCTAAATCAAACTCATCCGTCATCTTTTTCAACAAGTCTTACATGCGTGTTTGATGTATCACCAACTTAGGAGCAAAATTACCAGCAGTAAACTGTTCTTTCGTTATTTACTTTTTGGTAGTAGTTTATTATGTTTGCGTTTCTATGGGTTGGGTAGTTTCTTTCCTGCTTTTTGGTTCTATTTATATTCGTGTTGCTTGTATCAAGACTATTGCTATTTGGATGTCTTTATTATTTAATCCTTTAGTAATGAATTGGCTCTTTATTTCACTTCCTCTGATGCATATATATATCATGTTGTATCTCTTGTATATGTATACTTCTCTTTGTGAAAGCAAATTAAGTTATATGTCGCTTCTATCATTATATAATCAATAGCCAAATGATAGATTAAAATAAGAATTATGATAAGTAAAAATAAGTGAGATAACTAACCTGAAAAGGACAATAACTTAAATGTACAAAGATTTTCATTAGTAAATCCTAATCTCAGTTTGAATAGACATTTTTATATTCATATTCAAGAAGCCAATTCAAATAAGAATTGCTTACAGTGAACAACTCTGAAATATCTGTATATGATAAAATTCAAAAAAATTTAGAGCTACACAATATAAGTACTAATTTAGAAGGTGTAAACATGCCATGTGTGACAATATACATTTGTTTTATCAAAATATAACTTAAATTGTAGAAAATATAAACTTAATCTTCTTCCTCTTCTCCGAGCCCTAACCCGCACGCATGACTCCTTCCAGTCGAAATCGCTTTCTAGTGGGAACGCGCTCACAAGTATCATCCCCTTGCTCTCTTTCTTTCTTTCTTTCTCTCTATCTCCCCCGTTGCCAGTAATGGAAACACAAGAACTCTCTCTCTCTTTCCTTCTTCTTCCTCTCAGTCAACCTCCTCTCCTTCAGAATCTCTTCTAATAGTGCAGTTCAATTGGAGTGAGCGAATCGAAGTTATCTCACACGAGGAGTTGTCGGTTTTCATTTTCGAACACACTGCTTCTCACATGAGTGCAATTGAACTCGCCAGTTGCGCTCTGTGCTCCATGCTTGCTCGCATTGTTCGCCAGCTCGCATCAATTCTTCACCTGTACTTCAATTCGGTTAGGGCCAGTTCAACCGAACCGGTCCAACCAGTTCTCACACCATGAATGATCAATGTGGACATGACATTCCCAGTAAATAAGGTTCCCACTGTACAATTTATTTCTTTTTGGCTGCATATGATTGAAGGATATAGGGGTAGGTGCATTGCCAGTTAATAATGCACGGTAGCTATCTCTGTACATAAAAATGAAGAATTGGTTGTACTAACTTTGACTCTCTATATTTTCCAAATTTGTTGCTTCCATCTGTAGCAATTGTCCACATGCAAGTGGTGGATTTCATGCTCTTAATATTCTGAACCTTTTCTTTAGCTTTATCTCTTTGTTGTATCTGTCCACTTTTTGAAGACATGGTCCCTATTGATCATCAACAGTGCATGTGATTCAAGATTCTAAATTTATGAGGACATAAATTTATGAATAATTTTTAGTTAAATAATAATAGTAAATCACTAATTTATCATTCATTATCGACTATATATTGAGAATATTTGCATGAATCACATGATGAATGATGGATGTAAATAAGAGATTGTTTATGTAAAATAAGAGCTTGTTTGATTATGCTTAGCTTGATAGTAACTTGATAGATAAATGTTAGTTATACAAAAATATGCATATAAAAGCTCAATTTATTATTGAAATGCTTGCTATGTTTCTCAAATTCATACCGCTTCATGGTACCATAGCGCCAAACATACATGAGAACGAGTAAGGTGGCAGCCACCATAAGGGGTACCCAACCACCTCGATCTAATTTCAGTATTACATAGAAAAAATAAGTTAAACTCACCATCAAAGAAAGGCTAGCAAATACAAATACTAAGACCCAGTTGCTCCTCCAAATTATCAGCATAATTTGGGATCATTAGAAGTGTGTGGTCACTATCATATCCATCACAACTGCAGTACCTATTTTTTCACAGGGGCGAGAAATTCAATTTTTTTAAAAAAATCTATAAGAACATTCAAAACTTAATGGAAATGCATTTAGCCTACACCTAATAGCCTGTTGAGTATGACAACCCTAAAACCTATAATTTCAAAAAAAAAACTTTTGATACATCTATGATAAACACAGTAGCTATATAAAAGAAAAAAGAAAGAGTAAACTTCATATGGTTAACTTTGTTTGTACAATAAAGAGGGTACACATTAAAAAAAAAAACTTTCAAAAAAGAAGAAGAAGAAGGGCTTGGTAAGTGCGGAAGACTTCTCATCAATATGAGATTTTGGAAGGGATTAAGGTTTGTAGTCTTCCCTACATTGGATTAAAGTGGTTTCAACTTGTAAATCAGAACCGATGCAACCTAATCGTAGCTCATGACTTGAGATTGATTCTACATAAAATCACTTGTAACAGCTATTTTGAGGTGGTGAAGTGATATAGATGAGAGATTCTTCGTCAATTATGATCACCATTTGTTGACATGAAGAAAATACCAATATCATTTGCTGACAAAAACAAAATTTAGTATGTGTATTTGGTGATTTCCAATGGTGATGAAATCTTTGAGCATTCTTTAATTAATAAATGATGCTATTTATTCTTTCACAAATTTTACTATTTACCCCTTAAGAAAGCCAACATGAATGGGCATATAAACTGAAATTAAGAGAAAAATATAACCACATACTACCTATACATAAGGATTGATATGAAAAGTAATCTAATAAGAGGTTGGGATTCCTAAGTTAACTAAAGAGTTGCAAGTTGTAATGTTGTTGAATTGGTACTGCACTAACGCAGCTCAAATGTTCTTATTGCAGGGTCCATTATAATCATTTGTTGTCATGTCAAACAAGATGAATAGTTTTAGAGAAGCTACCATAAAACAAATACATTAAAAGCTGAAAAATTAGCTCATAAGGTCTAGGCAGAATCTGTGGAAAATAGTTAAAATATAACCAGATCTTCAGATTAAAAAATTGTGCGATATTTTGAATTTTGAGCGGTTGGGCCTCAAGCAACAGTTTAGTTATTTTCATTACTAAGTCATTTATTTTTCAATGTAATAGTTTTACATATTTAGTTGCATTTTTATTCATAATTTTTTTGATTTTTTGGGCTATGTATAAAATACTGTGCGCTATATGACCTTTGCCATTGAGAAGTATAGAAATAATTAAATTAGAGAAGTAGTAGGAGTAGCATCTATTGGATGTGTGGCAAAGGATCTAGGCATGTACAACAAAGGATAGAAGATAAACTAATATAGTATCAAGATATAATTAGTTTCTAAATTTTATGAAAAAAAAGAATAAATGTAACATGCATTGTGCTTGTTGAGTTATAGCAAAATGCCAAAAATTTCATATGATATGCTTGTTAAGCTACAATTGCATACCGACCGAGGCTTAGGGTGGTTGGTGGGCAAGCACAGTTGGGAACCTCCCGTCCTGAGTTCGAATCCCATCTACTATGGCCTCGAATCTTTAGTGGGGCAAAGCAAGTGTGGGCTCGATGCTGGTGGGTGGCATTGCTAGATTTTGCTAAGGAATTAGTTATGCCGTCAAGCGTTTCCTTTGAAGTGACTGCGAGTAGATACCCCGTTCAAAAAGAAAGCTTCGATTGCATCGGGAAGCATTAAAAAAACTTGTGAATAGTGTGACCCACTGCTTATTTCCCCGAGTAGACAAGGTTATCAATGCTTCACAATTTTGTGATATCTGAGAAGCTGTTCATCTTATGTCAGATAGTATTGTGAGCACCTTGGATTGTTACTCTTGTACATAATGAGGTAAATTGGTAAATTGGGATTCTGTTCACAGGAATAAATAGAAAAAGAAATAAATGGAGCAATGCAGCGATAAAGGCTGCAATAATAGGACTAATTTGTGACAATGCAATGATGAAGGCTACCACAAAGGGAAATTTTTGCAGAAATGAACCGATTGAGGCTGCATTTATCAAAAAATAGACAGAGGGAGAGTGCAGCAATGAAAGTTGCAAGATTGAAGTAATGCAGCAATAAAACATACAATAATGGAAACAGATATAATAGAAAAAGCTCAGGAATCTAATGCCATGACAAGAACTAGAAAAACTAAAAAAGTTTAGTATTTCATTCCAACATTTGTGTAATCCGAAGAGCTTCTAATAGGAAATATGCAAAATTAGAAACAATATTATAGAATAATTATAATAATCTATAAATTGATGAGCGGGCAGAATAATAATAATAATTACTTTGACATTTAGGCTCATTATGACAAACTTATACAGTTAAACACATCACATATGAAATCTCTTAATTGGTAGCTCCTAACCAACGATCAAGCTGTGATTATATGCCTAGAGGAATGCTCTTTCTTCTCTAGCAATGTTGACTTCACTAGTCACAGAAATTCTTGCAAGAGCTCAATATTGAATATCATAGAAAATTGGATGAAGAAAGACTGGATACTACTACTTGTGAGTGATTTTAACTGTTAGTTCTTTTATACTTTCTATACTTTCATTTTTTGTTTTTATAATTTCATTACAATTTCAAAATGTGCAAGCAAGGCCATTTTCCCAACAACAACAACATTATTAAGCCTTTATTCCACTATGTGGGGTAGGCCACATGAATTTTTTTTTCTTTTGTGCAATGTTAAGAGTTAGATTCTCATTTAAATCTAATAAAGAAATGATGTTTTATCGTCTTGATGATCTCAGAAGCTTAAATCATTTGTAAATATTAATGTCTTTTGTTCTTACTCTTGCAAGAATTTTTGAAATGGCCTTTTGTTTAAGAGGCTAGTTACTGCTGCATTCTCCTGAAAAACGTCATGGAAGGCTACTCCCTTAAAATTTGGCTCGACTGAGCCATAATTGAGCCTCTTTACTCTAATGAGGTGCAGTCTTCCTACTCGTCCATCATGTCATGTTGAATGCATAATTTGATAAATTTTTTTTACTTTTATTTTGAAAAATAATGGCTTGATAACTTGGACAGGGTTAGACACAATATTATAATTTTTATATTTTAAAATAGTTCATAAAAAATTGAATAAGTATAATATTAAAGATAATTTAGAAATAATAAGTCATTTAACTATAATTGGTGCTTAAAATGATTAATATTAAGATGTCGATAGTCGGGCGTCAATGATGTGAATCATGTTGACCACATTTTTGTATGAGTTCGATTTCCCTAAGTTCAGTCCTTAGAACCTAGGTTTTCATAGCTAGTATACTACTAAAAAACGTGATCTTTCACAGCACTTGTTTTTTATGTATTTCATGCTTATGTTGTTTATGTATTTTATGTGTTTTTTGAACTTAAGTTTGTTTTGCTGTGATGTTGATGTTCCACATTTGAAAACTCTTGTTTATAGAATTCTTTGATGGAGGTTGACTTGGAGTGTGATTTCAAAAGTTGAGTGGAATGTTCAAAAAAATGAAAGAGATTGTCGGATTTGTCATCCCAGTTTGGAGATCTATAGTCATGAATCAGGCATTCCAGTCGTCTGGGTTTGTTCTTGCAAGGATGATCTAGCTGCTGCTCACAAACAATGTGCAAAGACTAGGCTTTATTTGGGATGGTTTTCTTATTGCTTCATAAAGCAGCTTTTTAGTACAAAAATTAAAGTTTTTATACCAGAAAGCTGCTTTAAGAAGCTGAAAAAAAGTCGTCCCAAACGAAGCCTTAGTTTATAATTAAAGGAAACAAGTTGGTGATATTCTAAAGTCTTTAACAGTAAGAATGTTGAACTCCTTGTAGTATTTTTTTTTTTATTATTATAAGTTATACATTGTTAACAATGCTGCTTATTCATTTTCTTATGGAGAGAAGTCTTTAATTGTTGACATTTCATTAGCATTGAATTCCAATGAAGCTTGGTTGTTATTATTGAGCTATAGTTTGAGAGGCCTTCCGTTAGCATTTTGATTGCTAATTGAATATGTCACTTTATTCATTCTAAGTCAAAACTATCTTTCTATGTGATTGTTTCAAAACATGTGAGATTTATGATTCGACCGGTAAAAATGTGCCTCGAAATAGTGATGTTTTATCTATTCAGCATTCAAATGAAAGAAGCAGTGCTCGATCATTCCGGTTCTGCGTCAAAAAAAAATTATGGACCTTTGCGGCGGTTATAACCACCACAACATACAGAATTGTGGCGGTCCACAATTCTCTAAATCACTTCATTTTCTTCAGATATGTAGTAGTTATAACCACTGTAATTCTATAAGTTTGCAGCGGTTATGATCGTTGGCTAAATTAAGCATTTTGGCAAAACTACCCTACCGTCCATAAACCGCTGCGAAATGTTGTTGCAGCGCATTGCACTTACAGCAGCCGTCCTAAAATCACTGTAATAAGAAAAAAGCAGCGGTTATAACCACCGGTATAGATCAAAATTTGTGCTGTCATAGCCATATTTTTTGGTAGTGGTATGAACATCACTCTTATAAGATTTTCCTTAGGTGGATGCCCATTGATGTAGCATTGACTCGGCCCTATGATTCAACCCAAATCCAACCTAGTTTGACCCAAATCCAATTTGATTTCGAATATGATAGTGTAATCAAACATCGTCGAATTTCGAATATGATAGTTAATCAAACATCGTCGAAGTTACTTGGGCTCTATTCAAATTGAATTTAACTCGACAGCTTAGATCCACACTATATAACTCATCTCAATATAATTTGGAACAATTAGAGATTGGATTTAATCATTTGAAACAAATACAAATTAATTTCATCAAATTTCACATTAATCGGCTTGTCTCAGGTCGATTGAAAGTAAATCGACGTCAATCGAAGCATGCCGATGCAAATCGACGCAATACCAAGTTAGATCGACTCGGTTTCGAGTTCATCTAATGCAGTATCTTAGATTAGCCTGTCCCGACTCATTCTATATTAATTTAGATGATTAGAAATAAATTGACATAAATTAAATCAAGCCAACAATGTTCAATTCCATCAAATTAATTAAAATTAACTCTTTCTCCGAAGATTCATTCCAAACCTTCACCTCACTCTGATATAGTCCCAGGTGGTGGCTTCGAGCATAGGGAAGGATGACCGTGCAGAACTATTAGATAATACTTCTATTAATTTTTAGCCTCTTATTACTGTCCCACGCGATTACCTTGCACGCTTACCTCCGAGGTCTCGAGCATCGCCTGGAGTTAATCAGTTAACGCAGCTTTTAACAATTGCTGGTGATCCTCTAAACTATTTTCTATGATCATAATTGATACATCGTCAAAAAATTACCTTGATCAGGCATAATCTGGAGGCAAAAGGAAGTTGGAAACTTCCAAAATCAAATTTAGGATCATCCAAACTCCGATTTCAACAAACTGATAGTTGAACTGAACGTCTCGAAAACACAAACCCAACGACACTAAAATTGACTCAATCCGAGTCCAAATGGGTCAAAATCAAGGGCCAAAAGCACCGTTGGGAGGTTTAAACCACAGTTTGGATTACCAAATGGTTTTCGAATGTGACATGCTTATAGTAGAATCGAGCGGCTCGATGAGACGAATCCAACGAGCTCAAGATTACTGAATTCCGACATCATTAAGACCTTCAAATATTTAGTGAACGGTCCATGATCAAGGGATCCAATATCAGCATCCATCCAAACCACTCCTCATATATCATTGATCTTCTTCCTATTTATAGGCAATGTCACTCTCAGAAATATATAAATAGACTCTCACTTCTCATGAAAGGGGACCCCAAGAAAAGAGCAATTATTACGTCCGGTCACCGAACGCGTTCATAGACCAATAACCACGCACCACGTCACCTGAAACTCGGTATTGCTCGGTATACATTTAGATACGTTCGGATTTGACCAGATGTAATAATTACCCCCAAGCAAGAGGGAAAGAGAGAGACTGGAGATCGCTCTTACCTCCTCGATCACCACCCAGAGTTCTGTCAGACCACCACCTGATGCCGGAGTTCTGCCGGACCACTGCCTGACGACGGAGTTTTGCCGAACCACCGGCTGTCGCCGGAGTTCTGCTAGACCATCGCTCGATGTCGGAGTTCCGCTAGACCACCACCTCACGTTGGAGTTCCGTCGAACCATAGCCTCACGCTGGAGTTCCGTCGTACCACCGCGGGACACTGGAGTTTCGTTGGACCACCCCTCGATGTTGGAGTTCCGCCGGACCACTGCCCAATGTTGGACTTCCTCCGGACCACCGCCCGACGCCGGAGTTCCGCCGGACCATCGCCCAACGACGGAGTTCCGTCGAACCACCATCTGGCATCGAAGTTCCGCCAGACCACCGCCTGACGCCGGAGTTTTGCCAAACTATCGACTAAGGCCCGAACTTTTGTCGGTCCACCGATAGAAGTCGGAGTTCCGCCAGACCACCGAATAATGCATGGACTTTCACCGGACCACCGCCTTACAACTATGGTCTTTTTTACCCCTGTCTCCTGTAGACTACGGTCCTTCCGACCTCCGTCGCCTACTATAGTCCTTTTGACATCCATAACTAGACAACAGTCTTTCTGACCATTATCTCCAGCCGACTATGGACCTTCCGACCTACCTCACCAGACAACGGTCTTTCTGACAACTGTCTCCTGCCGACTACGATCCTTCAGACCTCCCTCGTCAGACAACGATCTTTCTGACCATTATCTTCTACCAACTATGGTCCTTCCAACCTTCCTCGCATACAACGGTCTTTCTGACCATTGTCTCCCACCGGCTACGGTCCTTCTTACCTCCATCGCCAGACTATGGTCTTTCTGACCCTTGTCTTCCGTCGACTGTGGTCCTTTCAACTTTCCTCACCAGACAATAATCTTTTTTACCTCCGTCGCCTGTCGACTACGATTCTTTCGACCTCCGTTATCTGACAATGATCTTTCTAACCATTGTAACTCATTGACTAAGATCCTTCTGACCTCCATCGTCAGGACCGATCTCCATCGCCAGACATTGATCTTTTTTTACCATTGTCGCCCGCCAACTACGGTTCTTCCAACCTCCTTCGCTGACTGCGGTCCTTTTGACAATCGTCGTAAGACAACAATCTTTCTGACCACTGTCATGTCTGTCATGCGCCAACCATGAATTTCTTAACCATTGTCACCCATCGACTACGATCCGTTCGACCTCCGTCGCGTGATAATGGTCTTTTTTACCCATTGAATGCCGATTATGGTTCTTCCGACCTCCATTGCATGACAACAGTTTTTTCGACCTCCATCGCCCGTCAACTATGATCCTTCCAACCACCGTCAACCGAATACAATATTTTTGACCTCCGCCACCAGCCGATTATGGTCCAGCCGATTAAACAAATATATCAATTCTGATTCTTCCAATTTCCACCATGTAATGCAATTTGTAGGATGTATATTTGTTGCATCAAACCAAGACCTTCCCCCCAAGGAATGACCTCATTTGTAATTGACTTCAAATACTACTAGATTCATTTAAACTGGGCAAGATATCGTGATTTTTCCCTTTTTTAGGGATTTCACATAGAAACTCTTGTATCTCTTACGAACATTGCTGATGTGAATCAATCATGCGATGAAATGTGAATTGCACTTAAAAATTAATAGAAATATTGAATCATAGCTTGCTACCAAAACTTTATGCGTAATCAATTGAAGTTTAAGAACTAGAAGACGAATGATTAAGTAACAACAAGAAATCACAGTCAGAGATTAGAAAGCTTTTCAAAATAACATCAAAACTTCAAATAATGCGAATAGCTAAAAATAACAAAACTCCAAATTTAAAATTTAGATCCTTCACCTTAGGATCCGTCACTCAATTTGAAGTGGAGGCTTAGCGGAAAAGGACCGTAAGTAGGCTTAGCGACGCTACGAGTAAACAAGTGATCTTGAGGGGACTCGTCGCCGGGGAGGGAGCCGGAATCGGAGGAGTGGGTGGTCGTCCTTCAATGATCCACGTGTAGACGGAGAAGTGGTCGTCGATGGCCTCCACTAGTGGTGGTAGAATCCTCTCCAAGTATTCCTCGAAGGTATCGTCAAAGTCGAAACCGACGTCGAAGAAAGGCGATCGAAGAATATTGACCCTTCCGCGATTGTCGTACTCAAACCCGAAATTCCATTCGGGTTCCTCCATACATTCTTGAGGATACGAGTAAGTGGTCGAGAAGTGGCTTGAGGATTCCCGGGAGAAGCACGCGAGCTTTGGCGGGCTTGGGAGAAGTCGGCCAAGGGAGAGACCAAAATTTGGGTGCAGGAATTTCGGTTTTGGTAGAGGTGGGAGGGACTTAATTGATGGATTCAAATTAATTCAAATGGTGTTAATGGGGAGGTGAGAGGGGAATAATTTTGGGCTGATTTTGGGGTGTTATTGTTGTCGAATTTGGAAGGAGTGAAGAGCCCATCAATGGGCCGGCCACATGGAGGAGAGAAGGCTTAGGTGTTTACTCAAATGGGGCCCACATAAATACGTAACATATTTTACATAAATCCTGTAATAAAATCAGGATTCACTAAAAGGAAAGTTTCCTTTCATAGATGTACACAATAAGCAACCCCTTTTTGAAATTCAAATTGAAATCCAAGGCTAGTGATTATTTGCTCAATTATGGTTGATTGAATGAGCCAATTAATCAGGCCTTGAATGCTTGATTTCACGGGCTAGCAACAGGGAGTAATGGCAGTCACGGGTGCAGGGGAATTCGGTGCTGTGAGGTCAAGAGGGCTCACGGCTGGGTGGTGTTGGGTTGAGGACGGGGAAGGAGAGGGGCACGGGCTGCACGGGAGGGGCTGGATCCGTGGCCAATGCTTGGAGGGAAGATGGCCGGCGGGGGACTGGCCGGCGGGTGGCTGGCGGGTGGCTGGATTGCTTAGAAGAGGCGGCGGCAGAGCTAGGAGAGGGAGAAATGGTAGGGGAAAAATTGAGGAATTCAAACGGGAATTCCAACTCTACAAATGCTTCGATCCAAATCTCCACGTCGACGAAATGATCAAAAGAACTCACGAAAATAGTAGAACAAGAACACCTAAAACTCACTAAGAGATCTAGTTTCCTCCTACGAACTCACTAAGAGATCGAGGTGGGTGAACTCACAAAGAGATCATAAGTGGCAAATTTCATTTCATCAAAAGCTAAAAGATTACAATGCATAATGCCTCATATAAGGAGGCTCAAACTCAAATAAAAGAAAAGACATAAACGCCTTCGGGGCTACATAAGTCAAGCAATGCCCTCAGGGGCAAACTAGAAAAACTAAGAAAATAATACATGACATAAGCTGTAAAACTCAAAAGTAGAGGCTCTGGATCGTAGCCGTCGATCTGCGCCGTCGGCGATATATATATATATATATATATATATATATATATACATATATTTGGTTAGAAAAAAATTAAAAATAATATTTTTATTAGATTTAAATGAGAAATTGCCGCTTAATAGTACATAATTGAGAAAAAAATTCATCTACCCGATTACACGTAGTTAGATAAAGGTTTTTGTTGTTGTACAATTTTTATTATGCTTTCCTAAATACCTTGGGCATCCTTTGGGACATTTTTTTATTGACTTTGCGAGAAGAAAAATAGCTAAGCAACTTACAGTCAATCCACACAGGAAGAATGCACAGATACAGAGACTTCCATTATGTAAGTGTATTGGATCAGCTAAGCAACTTATGATAGCCGTGATGATTTGCGAAGGAGTAATTTAATTTCATGATTCAGAAACTTCCATCATGGAAGTGTATTGGATCAGGTAGGCATGCACAGATACAGAAAAACCAGTTGTAACTGTTCTTTTTTAACCATGTAATGCTTATTTGAAATAGATGGAGAAGTTACAAGTTTCATTATGTTTTTTTCTTCATTGGTGCAATAATGTAATATAATGACTTCAAAATTCATGAATGGAGAAAATTTTCCTTGCATGGCTGGTCAGACACTCACTTGCAGGTGTTGGTAGATCTCTTATCACTTGAACTGGAGAGCTTATTTTTAGGACCAGGACGCGTCACAAGAGGAAAAAAGGCTTGCACCTCACCAAATAAAATGAGTTTTACTGTTTTCCTTTTACATCATCTTCTACTGTGGTCTCTGAGCTAGTATTAACTTGTCAATGGTTGCAGGTTTTATGCACAAATTATTGTTAATTTAATTTGGCGTACTGATCTTCAAAAGCAATTCGGTGCAGTGACTGGTCTCAGAACATCACTCTCCTATTTCTCGTAAGTCTTAGGCCTCAAAATCAATAATTGTGAAGTGAAAATAAAGGTTAAAATTGATTTTTTATGTAATATTAAAATAATAAGTTAAAGAATGACATATTAGCTTTTATTGAACTATAAAGTAACAAATTGACATACATATGAAAGAAAATTGCACATGATGTAAAGTGGCAAGTGAATGAAATAGAATTGAAATCCAAAAACAAAACAACATAAATATAGAATTGCATAAAAGTATTATGTAACATTAAGTTTAATTTCAAATTCCTTCTTTCTCACTTCCTTACTCATCATCAGCACAGTTATCAGTGAGGGAGGTTTTTATTGGAGTCATCGTCATAACAAATTTGCCTCTCTCTTGTCTCATCTTGTGGAGTTCAAGCCTCCCAATATGCTTATTCATAATTTATTTTAGTCATTTTCTTCTTTCATAAATATTTGTCATCAATATAATGATGAGAGTAATACTCTTAGATTTTTAGATGAGGTGGTGGTTTTGTACGGCTTTCAAGTGATCCCCGATGATGGCTACGACAGTGATGGCTGCAGCGAAGGCGATAGGCTAGAGTTTGAGGCAGTCAAGAGGAAGTTGTGGCTCGGGGGTGCATTAAGGCATGATTTGTTTGGGCCGGGGCTTTAGTTTAGGATTAGGTAAGTTTTGATAAATATATATATACAAGTAGGGTGAGGCATATCGCCTCTTGGCAGCAAGGCGAGATGCTTCTTAAGGAGGGATTCAATCAAGTTGAGGCGCAAGTCTCATAAAAAGGTTCGAGGCGTAAGCCTTGAGCCGTTTTCAGTGGAATTGCATAGAGGCAATTTATAAGATTCTTTTAAAATAGATGGAAGATCTCGTTGTTGGATACCTTTTTTTCCTGATCTCTACCTGAGTTCTTTTCGTTTCTGACATACCCATCCATAAGATCAAAAGTATGCTTCCTTAACTTCCTGAATTCTTTTGAGCTGATTAAGAAGTGTTGATGTCCGATTCTTTTTCATATCCAAAATCACCTTCTACAGTTTTTGATGCGAATAAAGCTTTTGGCAGCAACAATGGCAAGCATGGTGGAGGTAGATATTCAGGTAATGAGTTTGCTGATCAAAATTTCTCTGTTGGAGCCTTTTGAGTCTATTTTTTGCAGGATCGGTTGGTTGTTTTGTTTGCTAGACCGGTTGAATGCGTGCATATGAAAATATATCTGCATTGATTTTAACTGTAACTATGAGCTTCTATGAGTTCCTTCTTCCTGCTTTATTACAGCAGCTGGAAGGCTTTCATGTTGCTTAGCTTGTGTAACCATTTATTTTTAATTTTTTTTTCATAAAATATGCAATCCTTCAAACTTGAAGGCATACTTATCACTACTTGTCTTCAGATTATATGTATGTTGCCATTGTTGATATCAAATTTCTTTCACAGGAGAAATTATTTTGTGCAGGGCCGGATACAGCCCTACGTTCGGAGGCGAATCAGGTGCAGCTACGTCAGCGGTGCTTAGCAGTACTGAGCAGTATCGAGTGAAAGGGATGACGTGGCACATTCTGATTGGTCTCCCGACGGTGTTCGGCGTCCGCACATAATAATTTCTCCTTTCACAGCATCAGTGCTGCTTTGACAAACTAGGATTTTATATAATGCTATGTAAGCATTGGCACATAGTTCCTAAACTAAGATTGAAACATGTTTGCAAGTAATTTTGCCAATCAACCTAAACAAAATTTCAGTACAAAAACTTATGGGTCACTTGTCCTTTTCTTTTTAGATTTGAAACTTTGACATCTATTTTGGGAAGGCAAAGTAACTGACATGCTTTCCAGTTAATGTCTTAATAGCACATAAATCTCTGCTCTATAATACACAAATTTCTTTTTATGTAATATAAGCACAAGGTATAACTTCGCTTTGGTTTCAGCGCATTAGTAGCCTTCATTAGCTGTTATGTTAACTGATCAGTGTACCTTATGCTACTAAAACAGCATCTGTCACTCACGGGCTTAGTTTGGTTGGTGAGCGAGTGTGATTTGGTACACGTTAGATTCCTCTCTCGAGCGGCTCGCCTCCTTAGAGGGGTGAAGGCAAGCGTGGGCCTCACGCCAGTGGGTTGGTTGCCATTAGGTTTCACCGAGAGATTAGTTACGTCGTCAAGCACCTTCTAAAGGGTGGCAGTAGGTAGATACCCGGTTTCAAAAACAAATAAATAAATAAAAGTGGCATCTATCTAGCTTTTTTAGGCTTCGTTTGGGATGACTTTCTTGTACAAAAATTTTAATTATTGAACCAAAAAGATGTTTTAAGAAGCAGCAATAAAATCGTCCCAAATGAAGCCTTAATATCAATCATTATTTTAGATAAGAAGATTTCTCTGATTTTTAGAAGAAATTATGATCAAAATAAAAATTGTAACATCTGCATTATATCATAAGTGCAAACAATCATGATTAGTGTCTGTACAAGTTTCATCAGCATAAACTGCAAAACGCAAAGGTCAATATCAAATAAAAATGTTAACTTCAGACTCATTAACCCTCTCATACCTCATATGAAATAACAAAATTATTACGTGCTGTAATCGGACGTTATCCAGAGGTTAATCAGTACGCGTTATGTCACCAATTTAATATGTATTGTTATTATGTATTATTGTGTATTGGATAACATAATATATTCTGATTGATCTCCGAACAGTATGATGACAGCACGTAATAATTTCTCCACGAAATGAAACTAGTTAATCAATCAAAAGGTTAAATCAAATTCATGAAAATGCCACATTCCTTCCACTGATAAAAAAAGTAGAGATGAAAATGCATTTCTTCATTTCAATTTCTTTTTTTTTTTTAAATGCATTTCATCTTATTTTGTTGTGTACACTAAGATGAATCCATTGTACATACAAATGGAAAAAAAACAAGAGAAGTACAGAGACAGCCATGTGAAGCTTTTAAAAATGAACGTGGCTGTACGACGATAGCCTAAACGAGGACCGGTGAGGTAGAAAAACCGGTGAACTGCTGTTACGTACAGCCGGTTGCTTACCGGTAATCATTGATCAATTAAAATTTTCCTAATCAATTCATCAAATCATTAGCACGTTCATCAATAGAATCACTACAGCTACACTTAAAACCAGATTGAGAACGATCACTGGAGAAGAAGCTCTGTAACCCCTTGCAGTTGGCAATATCTCCGGAAGGGTGCATTCCTCGCCATTGAAGAACACTTTGTCCGGAAAACCATCGCCGGCGCGGATGTTGATGCCCGGAGTTAACTTCTTCTTAAAGGAGATGACCGATTGCTGCTTTCCAGGTACCCTTGGATCTGAAAGGGTCTTCCCGTCCACTTCCGGCATCAGGTAATTGAGACCTGGCAGCCCCTGCAATATTCAAATTTGGCTTTTTGTGAGCGCAAACAAAATCAAAATTTGATTTTTTTTTTTTAATTATGCTTAAGAAGTTTTCGTTTGATGACGACCTTTTGCGATTTAGTAATTAATTTTTTGTGCTCATTCACATCCTTACCTGCATGAAAATGGTGTCGCCGAGGTCGGGCCACACAGTGTTGTTCAGCTTGGTGCCATTGAAGGAGTAGACATTTTCGTAGCCAGAAACAATGTTCTTCTTCATCTGTATTGCCAAGAACCAGTTCCTGAGACAAGTAATTAAGGATGTTAATTTAAAATTGTTTCTAAGATTTTTGTAGTCATATTGACACTAAAAATTTAGATAAGTTTATATACCTGAAAGTATAATCCTCCCAATTGAAAATGGTGATCCTCGCCGTCCATCCGTTCTTATAATCAGAAAATAAGTGCCAGTTGATGCTTACGCCACAGTTGTCGCCACAGGAAACCCGTCGAGGTAAAGGCCAGTGCTTGATGTGAGCCCAAGCCCTAGCCTTTATTGTCCGGTTCTCGAATGGCACTAGCAGGGCCTCTGGTGGCAACAGCATTGCAACCGCATTGGTGTCGCACGTAGCATCCTCTGGGCATCCACAGGCACACGTGCTACAAGGGATCACAGAGTCATTATAATAAGCAGAGTAGGAGACGCAGCACTTGGCCGCTCTAGCTTTTGGCCTAGTCATGTTGCAAACCACCTACCAAAAAAAAAGTCAAGAAAATGACTATCAAACAAAAATATAAAAATCTCATTTTTTACTCCAGAATATCGTGAAACTAAAAAATGCTGTGATTTATCTCCAACCGAACTCCATTTTTTCCCCTTTTGCAGGTAACGGTCGTCTCTTCTCTCATGCGGCAAGTTCAGTAGAGACATAAAAATGGCGGAGATGAACAGCGCAAGCCGCAGCCAAATAGCGGAAGTTTCACCGTTCGGCAGGAGCTCATCGGGACGTCATTCAAGCGTTTGGAGTTCGGTTGGAGATGCCCTTATCCTGATATTATGATATAATTTCTACCTGCCAACTGGCGAGTGCGATGGATTCTGACGTGAGCCCAGACGGGTCAGGGAACTCGGCGGGACTAACTCGAATCGGTGCACCGCATACATAATGCGGGTTAAGAACACCACTTATCTCCCACTTATGAGGCGGGTAAAGCGCGGTTCTATTCATATCAGGGGGCATCTTATACACTTGGAGTTGAAACACAGCCTTAGAGAGTGAAGGGTCCATAGTAGGTGGAAGTAGAGCTCCATTTTTACAACAGTAAGGTATATTTCCAAGCTCGTTGTCTTTCTCACGCTCAGCTGGGAGATCAATAAGGATAGGGCGCTTCTGACAACTCAAAACTTTGGAAAAGTCGATATTTTGATAGTAGTTAGAAGCTTGCCCATAGATGCAGTCAGTGGAGTCTTTGATGAGGGTGTAAGCACCCCTGGTGGAGTAGATGAACTCACCGCGCATCCATTCCCAGGTTAAGTTCCAGTTGTCGAGACGGCTGAGAGGGTGGTGATTCTCCATGGTGACTTGAGCCAGATAATTGGTTGGGTAGGCCTGGAGGATGTCGTAGGAGATGGTGAGGTCACCGTGTTGCCGAGGGAGGAATTTGATATGGCTTCGTTTTATCTTCCATTTTGGGTCCTGGATGCAACACACATACATTAGGTTCCCTGCATATGCAAAAACATTAGAAATTTAGATTTCTTAAATGTAAATAAAAAGTTTTTTTAAAGAATTTTATTTTAAGTTTGAAGCCCTTAAGTCTTCTTTAAGATATGATCAAAATTTCGATCGTAATAAATCTTTGGGATTTTCTTGGAATTTAAAATATTATTCTTACATTACTATTTTTTTTTTTAGTTTATAGGTGTTTGACATAATATATTGTGATTAATTTAAATATATAACATTGCATGTCACCATTAGGGCAAATTATTACGTCCGGTGTCTGGATTCGTCCAGACACCAATTCAGACGCGCCACGTCACCAAAATACATCGCGACCCAATGTATTTGGATGACGTGACGTATTTGAATTTGGTGTACGGATGTCCGGTAATAATTCGCCTACCATTAGACAGCTTGAATTTTTGTGAAAGGATATTCTTATCAAATTTTTGTGAGGATGAGCTTAAAAATTGGAGATGTAGCACTTTTGAAAAATGGTATTTTACTTTAATTTCTTAGATGAATTTAGATATAATGAAGATAAATACTATGAAAAGTATGATTAAATAATAAATTGTTAATATGTTTATATATAACCAACATAAGAAATATCTTATAAAATACATAATAAAATGGACATGTGGAAAATATTTAAGCTCATCATGATGAAAATCTAGTGGGGATATTTTGATATGTTTTTTTTATTTGTAAAGAACGAAATAAAGAAAAAGATTTTTTTTTTTTTAAAGAGCTCACTCTAAATGTTTTGGCTGAGAAATATTCTTATCAAAATTTAATAAAAAAATGTTAAATTTTTTAAATATTTTATTTGAATTAAATATTATAAATAAGTTGATTGATTACTTATGTATTTCATTCATCTCAAAAATAAAATTTAATAATTCTAAAATTATTCTCATCAAATTCTATTCAGGTTATATATACCATGACTCAACATTTTCACAAAGAAGAAAAAAAATGATTATTTTAAAATATTTCTTTTCAAAATTCAACAAATTTTTGTAATTTTCTTTCTAATATGAACATAATAAATTATATTAATATTTAATATATATATTTTTTCCATCAAATCCATTATAATGTAAGCATCTCATAAATTTATATGTAATATGTAATTTAAAATAAAATATGTTTGAGTCCAAATACATATAAATATTTGTTTAATGCTCATTCTATCTCTAAAAAAAGATTATTACTTAAAAATTTATCAAAAGTAGTCTTCTTTGATGTAAAATGCTTCAATTGGATATTTTGATAATTAAAAAATAAGAACTACATACCTTTATGTTTTGGAGTTGGACAATTGATCCCATCATTAACCAATTTAATGGTTTTAGGCATTGGCACGCTAGGGGGCTTCACTCCAAATTGTGTTCCAACCATGTTAATTTCCACCTTAATCTTCGTCAAATCTCCCGCCGTGTCGATTGAATTTTGTAGATCCGACTGTGGAAATCCCACAAAGTTTGTGCCATTTTCGACATTCACGGGGAAATCAGTACCATCCGCCACGACCGCCCCATCAGTCGACACCAAAATCTCATTATTTTGAAAACCAACAAAGAGCTTCCATTGCTTGAGATCATGATCCATGGTGTTCGTCACAGTCGCCATTGCCTTGAAGGCATAGGCTTGTGCTGATGCGTTTTTGAGGTGAGGGAATTCTTTGGTTCGTGAAATAAATGTATATGTCAAGAAGGCGCCATTACAATTCTCTTCTTCGGGAGGCATTGCTGGGGTAGATGACGAGTCGTCATCGTAGTCTTGTGCGAGGGTGAAGGAGATGGAGGTAAGGAAGAGGATGACAATGAGAGGCGACGAAGAACAAGACATATTCCCAGCGGAATTTTGGTCTTTTGTTTTAAATTATACAATAAAGGGTGGATATAGAATGCTTCAATTGGAGATTTAATTAGGAGGGTAAATGATTTGTAACTGTAAGGGGAATTGGAGTTCCAAAAAGAGGAGGAAGGAGGACGAAGGAGGAGAGAGTTATTTTTTAGGGTTCTGTATTGGAATATGAAAATTGTTATTTGGCATAGAGAAGAGAAGCGGAGAGAGAAATATATGGTTGAGTGGACATAGCATGAAATAGGTCTTACCATACAAAATTGAGCTATTTTTGGTGGGTTTTATTTTTGGATATAGAATTTGTTATTTGACTTAAGAAAATGAAAGGTGGAGATGAAAGGATACAATTTACTAAAAATAGCTTCAAATAATTATTACCATGTAATTCACCCCATTAGCACCCGTCGTGATCTCCATCTTCGCACTAGCAGCTGCCGTCAGCAACAACCATCGTTAAGTCTCGTTGGTCGACACCACCCCTCTAATGATTGTTATCACCGCTGGCAACCACCACCACCATCCCATCAATGCTGCCACTCTATTGATTATCACTATCACTGGCATAGTCTTATGAATCGCTCTAGTTTCTGACAAGTAGCATTGCAACATAAATCAATTTATTCATATTTATTAAAAATAAATTACACCCAAATTATTTAAAAGTTAATATGAAACTAAAAGGACTCTGCTGATTTCGATTCTTGTTCATTTTTCTGCTCCATTTTAAATTTTTTAATTTTCCTGCTCATTTTCTTAAAATATTTATAAACTTTGCTCCTTTTAAAAATTTCGCCGTCCCTATTTCCGACCAAAATGTCGTAACTTCCGATCCAACGGGAAAGGAACGCCGTCGACGGAGCGAAGTCGATCAGCAACGAAGGAGGCGAAGAAGCGACTATGCAATCTCTACAGGAAAGTCGTCGGAGGAGCTCGCGATCTGAGATTGTAGTCGGTAGGGCTTGCGGCGTCGGTGGTTTGCGAACAGAGGAGAGGGAGGATGCGAGCGATCGAAATCCTCATTCCTTTGGCATTTAACGACGCGAGGCAAGGCGTCAGACAGAACAACACAATCATGGCGAAACGTGCGTGGGACGTCCGGCCTCTTGCGGAGAACGGGATTTCGGGGATTTGTGCTCGTGTTAGCCGGCGCCGGACAGGTACGCGATCTTCTTCTTCTTTTGTGTGTGTGTGTGTGTGTTAGGTATACGGGCAAACAATTAAATAAGCTTACCACCCGAGAATGAAGCAAGCAAAGTCTCTGCTTCTAATATTTTTGATCATATACAAATATCCAAGTTAATACAATCTTTTTATGGTAGACATCTATCAAGATCTAATTTTCCAAACTTATTTGACTTGTTGAGGGGGCAATTTCATCCATCTTTATTTTGTATATTCCATTCATGATTTTATGCATTTTGCTATGCCCTATGAGTTCTTGAAAAAGTCACTGTTATTCCAGAACACTAATTATTTTGGTACTCCCAGGTTCAAACCTCTTCGATGCATTTAGTTTTTTGGTCTCTAGCTTCATGATCATCATATTTCTCATAAACTTTTTCTTTGACATCAATTGTTAGGAAAAAAGAAGAGCATGCCTTATTTATGCTACAAACAATCATCTTAGAATCAAGTTCTATGAACCCCTAAGACCATCTCCAACGGAAAATCGCATTTTTCACTCCAAAATGCCGTGAAACTTAAAAATGCCGTGATTCATCTCCAATCGAACTTATTTTGCGAAGGTAACAGTCTTTCTGTTCATTCGCGTGTTTCTTGGCAAGTTCGGTAGATGCAGAAAAATAGCGATAATGAACGGTGCAACATCAATATTGACGTCCCACTGTTCACCCGCAAGGAAATAGCGGAAGTTTTACCTTTCGGCTGGAGCTCCGAGGCGACGGCATTCAAGCGTTTGGAGTTCCGTTGGAGATGCTTTAAGGCTTCATTTGGAGCGACTTTCTTGCTTCTTCTTCTTGAAAAAAGTTTTTAGTAAAAAGTTTAATTTTTATACTAAAAATTATTTTGAGAAGTAGCAAGAAAGCCATCCCAAACAAGACCTAAGTGGCTATATAAGAGATCAAACACAAAAAAGTGAATGCCAAAATTTACATTATTCGACTTAAGTAAGGCACTTCCCATTGGAGCAAAGAGAGAAAATAATCCACAAACAAAGCAGTCATAATGGTGGTGTATAACAAAATCATACGAACCAATTATTTTCAATATCGGAGTACACTTTCACTTAACAAAGGCAAAAGAGATGTCACAATTATTTTAGTATACAACTAAAAAGATAGCGTACGAGAGATAATAATGAAAGAAGATTAAATAAATATAAAAAATCATCCCCTTTAGCAGCTCTTGAAAAAATGTATCATTAGTTTATTGAAGTGATACTTTAAATTCTTGGAAATGAACTTACGATTTCCTTTTTTTTTTTTTGTTCTCTCCGCTCTTTTGACTCTTCTCAATTCATTCTCAACTCTTTCAAAAAAAAAAAAAAAAAAAAGATAGGGAAAGAAGTGATGAAATTTGACTAATTTAAATACGTGCAATCAAAACCTTTCAAATTTTATCTCAGAATGCTTTGCTCATTTGATTGAATCTGATTTGGTAAGTCTTTTTCTAAATGACTGCAAAAGGACATTGCTTTCACCTGTTGAAACTAAGACTTTGTTTGGGAAGGGTTTTTTGTTGCTTCTTAAAACAATTTTTAGTACAAAATTAAAAATTTTGTACTAAAAAATGCTTTAAGAAAACAAAGCTTTATTTGGGACAGCTTTTTTTGCTGTTTTTTAAAAGCAATTTTTTAGTATATAAATTAAAATTTTTGCATTAAAAATTGTTTTAAGAAGAGTAAGAAAGCCGTCCTAAACGAACCTAAGCATTACATTGGTTCAGTTATAGCAACTTTTTCAAAAATAAAATCTGTGTGCACGCTAGTGTGGGCTCCGAAAATCGGCCCGCCTCCACTCGCTTTCTTATTCGGCGAGGAGTTTTAAAACGAACTAAGTTCCGAGGTTAAATTTTTGGAAGGCAGATGAGTTTGTAGATAAGACACTACCCAGAGATTTCGCCTCATTTTGCGAGGACTTTATGATCCTGAGTTTTGGTTTCCTATAGGCGCAAGCCCCTATAGTTTTACCCCTCTCGATCACGAGAGAGAAATTCGATTAAGGCTAGTCGTCAATCAGATACTAGAATATACGTGTTATCTGTCATATAGTAGCAGCATAGGTATGGAATGGTTGGAGATTGGATTTGGATTTGAGAATTTGGAAAGTTTGGAGATTGAAAAATTGACATTTAAAATAGAACTTCACCATTTGCACTTAAAGCGGATGGTGGGGGAATGGATGATAGACCGAGCAAGATCCCAATGTGTTCCTGTCATCCCGGCCATCGTGGTCCCTGGTCTACTTAGTCAGAGGAGGTAGTCGACCCAACCTGACAGAAGATCCTTGTTGGCAGCCATGGGTTGCTTCGTCCAAGGGACCTGTAGACCGGGTTGAATATTTGTCTAAGGGGACAAATTTGAATCCACCTTAGCTAACAGAGGGCTTTGTGCCCTATCGATCATATCTATTGATTCATATCTCAAGGTTTGATGCCAATAAGGAACGTATTGGCTCTGGCCATAACCGTATTTCGTGGTGCCATTTGGCGGCAAACACTCGGTTCAGAGGGCCCCGGGTCTAACCGTTTATCCTGCGGTGCCATTGGCCGGCAGACCGCCGGTTAGAGGAGCGTACCACGTTCTACTGGCAAAGATTGTTTGAGAATGGATTCCTAGTAATATTTTTCGATTAGGCATTTAGCCTCTTTTGTGACTGAATAGTTTTTAATTTTTCCACCTCGACAAATTGTTACGGAGGAGATGGATTGAGTTTTGCTTTAAAGTGGTTGTATGGATTTATTCCAATTTTAAATATTTTTTAGGATTTTGAGATTTTTGGAATTTTCTGGGATTTTGGGTGGAGCTTTGAATTTTTTGGATTTTTATGGATATTTTGGGTGAGCTTGGGAGTATTTGGAATAGACTTTGGATATTTGGGAGGCATTTGAGAAACATTTGGGAACCCCTTCGGTTGAGATATGCATTCAACACCGGCCATCATCGGGGTGTTCGGGGCCATTTCTATTTATACTTGAACCTTATCAACTCAGTCGAGTTATTGACTGAGGATCGGGTTTCGTATGCTTTATGGCCTCTTGATATGTGAATTCGTTATTGTTGTAGGTCTTCGAGGCCTAATATGAATGCTTTAAAGCAAATATACCGGTCGCCACAACTTTATATTTGCTTAATAGTTCGAACCCTGTCGACTTCTATTGACCCGTATTAGAAGGATCAGTTTCGAACCTAAATTCACTGTCAACCCACGCAGCATCCCTAGGACGTCACGTGTGTACCAATAACACGCTCGCCGGGGCCTGCGGGTGTTTTGATTACAATTACCCCTTTTAGTGTGCCTATGTGTATACAAACTATTGTGCACGTGCGGGGTATTCCTAGATAGCGCCTTTATGTCTGCTTGTAACGGAGGGTTGCAAGTCCTGTGCGGGTTGTAAGCAGCTTCTGGATAGAGTTATTTGCTGCTTTCGTACAGGAGAACTGTCGTCACATAAGTATTGCCTTATTTGGGCGGATCATAGTGCACTAACTAACTCCTGCTTTGTTGAGATTGTTATGTAATATTCGACGGGATGCGCAACAGAAGCTCGTGAGCTTGCATCTGCGTATATCTTTCATGCACTTTATTGTGGTATTTGTTTTACAATACATCCACTACGGCCGGAGAGGTTATTTATCTTTAAGACTGAAGTTAACTACGGAAATTACATGCATTATTGTAGTCTTTATATGTATCTACACAGGTTGGTATATTACACATACATCTGCTTGGTAAAGAAAATCCGTTATGTGTTGCAGGCTGTTTTTTTTTTGCTTTTCATGGATCTTATTTGTATATGGAATTGCAGCGCAGGGATATGCTATATATGTGCAATTAATGCTGCTTGATTGGTTTAGATTGGTGAGGCGCACCTTTCATAACCACTGAGATGTACCTTTTCCCATGATATATGCAAGCATACATGTCTTCCACAAGTAAAATCGGTATTTAAACGAATGCTTGATGTGTGTCCATCTTTCTCTTCATTTAATTTGTAGGAACCATGCTAAAAAACAAAAACATTACCATATACAATTTTAATAAATATAAAATTATTCATGAAAAATAACACCATTATATCAATCAGCACCTACCCAAAAAAATACATATGAATAATAGAAAAAAAAAATTGTTCAATAGGAAAAACATATTAGAAAAAAATGATAATCAGTCATACTAATCAATAAAAATATTGAAAAATGTCAAATTGATCAAATTTGCACTATTAGATAAATATGAAAGATTAACACAATTAAATTTATTGCAAAAAAATATGATGAAAGGGAATGTATGCATGCATTCAAACAGATCTATCCACCATTTGTTGAGAATAACAAAAAAAAATGTACTACTAATACATTCAATTTAAGAAAAACAACATATATTCAAAAAATAAAATAACAATATTATTCTACTACAAAATTTATGAGAATTCAATAAGAATCATTGTATGATATTGTAAGCATCATGAGAAACAACACATCCAATGTACAAGATCCTAAAAAAATTCAAAAATGTTACAAAATAAACAAAAACTGAAATATAAAAGAGAAAATAAGAAGATCAACTAAGATTTTAATCTATGGATGAAATCAATATAATAATTACATATCTGAAAAAAAAAAAAAAAAAAAAACGTACATTGAGCATCAAAATGCATCATAATATCATATTAATTAAATAAATGACAGCTTGAAAATACCAATGCTTACAAATTTCAATAAACATACTGAAATAATTTCCACAATTAATCAAAGGAGGCTTCAATTTTCAAAGGTTAGAGAAATTCCATATGCCAAATTGTCCAAAACTAAACATATACAATTCAAAACATTACATTGTTCCACAAAATTGTAGCACCATGAAAAAAAAACAATAAATCTAACAATACAACTATGATAAGATTATAATCATTATTTATCAAATTATGTGTTTCATTTTCAAAATTCCCATGCGCCCTTCATTAGAGTTCAGACTTATATGCCTCCATTCTCATTTGTGGATTTGATTCTAATCAAGTCCAAGCTTTAAGTTAAAATTATAAGTTATATTGTTATAAGTGTAAATCAATCTACAAATATGAATCAAGTTCAAAGTGTTATGTCAAGTTTAATAGTCAATTAATATTCAAATTTTCAATATGCTCATTTGATGTCTTCAACCAAACCTTAGTCCAAACTCAATGGTTCCTTGCTGAGCCCTAAAATAACAAGCTAAGTCATCAGTCACATGTCCTCATATTTTCAAAGGAGAGTTCAGGCTCAATGTGAGCCTCGTTCATTCATCGAGTCCCTCTGTTTCTTGCAAGTGCAATTTTATTCGAAATTGTTCAGTCAATTGATCACTTCAATTTCATTTGATTGAATCTTGATATTAAATCTGATTTTTTATTGCACAAGTTATATCCAAATTTAAGAGAAAGCGTGCTGGTAGGTGCCCTCGACAGAGGACAACCGCGGCCATGAAATTTGTTCCCCCACAACGCCAGAGAAAGGCGTGCATGGGTCTTCGATACTGTTGCAAAAGAGAAGCAGTGGTTTCCCCGCAAGCGGGTACTTAGGTAAATAATAATAATAAAAAAAAATAGTTGTTCCCTCGCGAGCGGGTACTTATGAATATCCCGATCTCGTCTTAGGCACTGCAACGGTTCCCTTCCCACCACGCTAGAGAAAAGCGTGCATGTGTTGGTTTCCTGTTCAACACTAAACGTCGAGAAATAGGATTTGGAACCGACTCACTCCGCTACCTCGCCGTAGGTGTCGCGCCGGTTACCCCTCCCCACGCTAGAGAAAGCGTGCATGGGCAGACCACCGACTCGACAAGCATGCCGAGATAGGAGAGAGAAAGGGTTTCGAAAAATCAAGAGAGATCTCTTTTTTTTTGAAATTTTTTTTTTTTTCTTCTTTTTTTTTTTGAAATCTTTTTTTTTTACAGTAAATGCATAAATTTCACAGTAAAAAAAAACATTATATAAAAGTTATGATATATATAACATAACTATATATATAATATATAACAGTTATATACATATATCATAATATATAAGTAAAAAAAAAATTTGCTAACGACTGAAACTATTCAAACTAAATACAACTAATGAATAGTAACAATACAACATATGTAATGAAGATGATAACAGTAACAAATAAAATAATAAAAAAAAAATGAATGAATTTGAAGAAAGTGGAATAAATTTTGCTGTGTAGGATTTTTTTTTTTTTTTTTTACTTTTGCTAATTATTAATACATATATAAAAAAAGGTAGACTAAAGGCTAGCAAAAGGTACCAAGGGCTATGATTACTTTTGTTGGTTGGAGGGAAGTGGGGATGGCAGCCTTTGAAAAAGCTGACTACATGAAAAATGCTAAATGGTGTTTAAATTATGATTAGCCGTAAGTATTGGATTATTGGAGATTTAAATAGGATGATTGTATGAAGAGTGAGGCACGGTTAAAAAAATAAAAACTTAAAAAAAAAAAAAAAAAACTTAAATAATTCCGACTAGCATATGGGAGTATAATGAAAGCTGCCATCCTCACGTGAATAAGAACAAAAAAAAAAAAAAAGCTTTCAATGGAATAAAAGAAAGTGTAAGATCTGATTGTTTAGAGAAACTCTACATTTTTTTTTTTTTTTATAAGAGGGCTCAAACCCCTGGCAAGTTGACAAGAAGTGTGAGGCACGACAATGGTGAGCATTGAGGAAATATCCAACCTTACCTGGAGTATTGGCTAGAGTTTGCAGCTTGTTGAGTGACGAGCAAGGGGGACGGGAAGGTGGACGTTTAGTTCAGAGAAAGCGTCGGCTAGAAGGACCAGCGTGGTTTATATGCCTCGGAAGCAGCTGTTTCAAGCGGTTTGCGTCTGCTCGGAGGTACGACAAGGTACTGGGAGGTGTGAGGTGGGAGCTGCTGCGGTTGGAGGCCTTGGATGGTAGGTAAAGGAGAGGAGGGAAGGCTGTCGTGAAGGTTTTGGTTGAGAGAAGTAGATCGGTCGGGTTATGAGAACAAACGAACAAGTGCTCTGCTTGTTGTGGGAGACGGACAGAGCCTGAACAAAGTAGAAATTTGATTGGGGAGTTCCAGAGAGCAGGGTAACCAAAGCAAAAATAAAAAAACTAGCCAAAATCAAAAGGCTCGCTTGCTCTTGTTTTTAACGTCTAAGCTGCGATTGGAGCGGAGTGCCAGCCTTTCAGAGAGGACATCCGAGGTTTTCTACGGGATTTCCGGGATTTAAAACAGAGATTCGTACCAGATTTTTTGAAGTTGATACGAGGTAAACATTTAATGCGATTGGGATTTTTCTTGTTTGACTTCAGCTGGCTAATCTTTTTTAGTTTGTCAAATTAATTTTTGCTAAATTAATAATAATATCAAAGCTCTGCTACTATGAGTAATGATAATCAACCACTTGACTTTAAGAACACACGTGGATCATAAGAACACACGTGGATCATTTGTAATAAGATTACTGAGTGCAAGATAGCAACTATTAGTAAACTTCATTTTTCCATGTCCGCCAAGAGAGATCGGGTTGGGTAGTTTGTAATATTTAGATATTTGAATGTTGCAAGTCTTGCTTATCTCACCAGCCAAAGGAAGATATTTAATGTGTGGACAACCCAACAAATTGTTCATCCATATGGTAGACCTTGCATCAATGTATTTATTTTTACTTAAATTCTCTAGACATTTTGGTGGTTGAAGGTCGTCGAGCATGTTCTTGGCGAAATAAAATTTGCACTTCTCGATTCATAATTTGGCACTACAAGCCTCCTCGGCATCCTTCACATTTTGAAGAAGTTTCAGTCTTAAATGGCGAAGCTCATTCATATGCTCTAACTAAAGCCGTTATCATTTTTAACATAAAATCCATCAAGTTGTTGAAGATAATTTGGCTTTTCAATTCTATGCGTCCCATAGAAATCATCCGAGGGCAGTTGCATGTAACACACATTTGTGGAGTTATCCATTTTTTTTTTTCGATAAGGAATTTGGATGAATAAACTGCCCATATTCATAAATTATGAGTTGCAAGTGATATAGATTGCTTAGAGATTCCGGTAGTAAAGTTTGAAGAACCTTTAAGTATCGAAGACGTGACAAATATCCAATTGTCTCAGATATCCTTTTTAGGCACAACGCATACATGTAAAACAAACAGATGATTTTCGATACTTTAAAAATTAGAGCAAGTGCTTCATCAAAATCTGTATCTTCTTTATAACACAAATAATGCGTACCAAATTTCCTTCTCTTTTTTTTTTTTTTTATTTTCCAATCTTTTGAGCACTTTTAAATTCCAACTTTGTCCAATATTCTCCGTAGCCTCTTCTCGAAGACAAGGTGGCAGAATAAAACCCAATAAATTGCTTTCTAGAATTGCCCTCGATGGCTTTCATCCATCCTCTAGAACACCACTGATGACTTTAGTTGCCAATGGAGATCTCAAAAGATTTTTAACTATTTCTCCAACAATGACTTTTAATTAAATATATATTCTTAATATCGACGAGTGGTGTTGTTCAGCACTTGTGAAATTTTTCTTCTCTTCAATATTCTCTACATAAATTTAATAAAAATAATACATTTTTTACTTCTTTTAATTACAATAAATAGTATATAATTTACACTTAATAAAATCCCCCAACTTAAACTCTTATATGTCCTCAAGCAATGGTGAAATCACCAATTAATTAACTTAATAGCCAAAGTAAAAGTTGATAGTTTAAAATTACAAAAATGTAAGATAATACATCACAGTTTTGAAGTAATTTAAAATAAGCAAAGTTATAATTCTAGTTTAAATGGTAAAAAAAAAAACTATCCCAATCAGTCACACTTACTTTTTCTTATAACTATCTCAGATGATCCAAATTTATTAAATAAAATGTATATTCTGAATGTCGACGATGTTACGGACGTAATGACGCTGTCCGTTTGTCAATCGGACGTCATCTGGGCATCTTCGAGGCCTCATTTCTGTCTTAGCGCAGACCTTTATATTATATTTGAGTCGCCTTTGAAATTTACGACGCTATCTTAAATGATTTAATTTGATCAAATAAAATGTAGACTCTTAATGCCGACGACGTTCCGGACGCAATGGCGCTATCCGTTTCATAATCGGATGTCATGTCGTTTCCGAATAGGCAAAATTCCTTGAGATTCGTGCCTTCGCAACATATTTGAAATTAATAAAATTTGAAGATAAGATTAAATATGTGATTCTCCCTCACTCCCTTTGGTATTTATTTTGACACTACAAGCCTCCTCGACATTTTTAGTACTTTGAAGAAGCTTGATTCTCAAGTGGCAAGAATCATTCATACGCTCTGACTCCCCAATTGAGCAAGACAAAGGATTGCAAATATTTAAACGTCCCGGTTTCTTCTCTCTCCCTTTTTTTTGTTTGGGATTTGAAGTTCGAACGGGCAAGTGTAAAATAATCTCAAAAATTTCGAGAGATGACTCTCCATCATCCATAAGTTTACCACATTCCTTCTTTCGATATCCTCCTTAGTCATTCCTTGAGATGGCTGAATGGTACCCAATGCAGTCCATATTCAAACTAAATTATCTTTATAAAATGTATGATCTTGTGGAAACGTACCACAAAGTGCAAGATAATTTTGTAGATGCCTTGGGAGGAACATGTAACTTAATCTTAAGATAGGAAATATGTCATTTTGACCCAATTTTGTGCAATCATCAATACAATTGAGCCCATCTGAGTTGTTACCAAAACTCTACTACCAAAACTCCCATAGGCTAAAAGGGATGGGCACCCTTCTCCAATCTACTTTTATCTTGTTTCTCATCATCTTCCCAAATGTTATCAGCACAAGTAAGAACTTTTTGGACATTGTCTTAGTCCGAAGACTATCTTGAAATGCCTTAGGTGTCTCTGAACGAGGCTTCTCCTTCTTAAGATATTCCAACATAACTGCAATGACCCCCGTTTTTTTTTTATATATCATAATTGTTGGAAACACAAAATCCACATTTTAAGATCAAATTCCTGTGCTATTTCATCTTCATAAATATGTTGCAGGGGAATTTTCTTTCCTTTACCACCACGGTACACTATAGATAAAAGAGAAATGTTTATGTACCAACTTGTTCGAGGCTCGTTTGATGGCTTCCTTAACCATTCCATAACAAAATCCAACACAATTCACATTCAAACTGAATTCTCTTTGTCAAATTTAAGATTCATGGGTTTTGTTATATGGGTCAACAAATGCCCCCCAACAAATGTTGTACGCGCCTAGAGCGAATCACGTTTGTTGTATGTTAGTTTTGAAGCAAAGACTTTGTTTGGGAAGAGTTTTTTGTTGCTTCTTAAAGCAATTTTTTAGTACAAACATTAAAAATTTTGTACTAAAAATATGCTTTAAGAAACAAAGCTTTATTTGGAACAGCTTTATTGCTGCTTTTTAAATCAACATTTTAGTATATAAATTAAAATTTTTGCATTAAAAAACTGTTTTAAGAAGTAGTAAGAAAGCCGTCCTAAACGAAACCTAAGCCAGTACAGTGGTTCAGGTTTATAGCAACTTTTTTAAATAAAATCTGATACACGTTAGACTTAAATATTACTCGTATATTTAGTACAGAATAGAATATACAATGCTTAAGTGTCATGATGCTTGAATATGCTCCCTTTCTTTGGGTGATTCATGGAAATAAGTTGTGAATCTTGCGAGTAAAATGCTCAGGAATTTTATTTCAGGGAGTATGAATCAAAGGAGATTGAGATTAAATTTGTATTTTTACAAGACAAATCAAAACAAGGAATTACTATGTACTAAACTTGATGGAAAAAAAAAATATTAGGCAATGATACATAAAATAAAAAATAGAAGTCTCTGTTCCTTTTACAGCATACATGGGAAGAATATTATACAACCAAGGTAAGTAAAAATGAGGTATCATTGGTAGCTAATGATCTGACTATTTTACCCACCTCAAAGCTGCAAATCAATGAAAAAGAGATATGAACTATAGGAGTTCAGCAAGCTGTGCCAACGAGTGATAAACAAATGTACATCCTGTGAATGATTCCTGTATAAGAATGATAACAGTGAAAGAATGTTCATATTTTTCATTTCTTCCAAGGTTTAAGGATCCCGAGAACAATGACAATGGCAATAATCAGGAGCAAAACTATTGCAATGAGCATGCATTTTCTTGATTTCTTTTGCAAGCTCTTTGCAGTTTGAAGGGCCTCTGTTCCGTTCTGTACATGGTTCACTGCATTTGCTACCTGAAAATTTAGTTTCAATTTGTTAAATAATGATTTTCTCTTGAGGAAGACGATTTCATGGAAGCATGATGAAAAATTAGTTGGCTACTGTTAACAAGAGATATACTCAAAATATATTAAAGTTCAACAAGTTCAGTATAAAGTTCCTAAAAATATTTTAAAGATATATTTCACTTGTGTCAATTAATTAATTACTAGTTCTTACTTAATCTTTTATGTTTTTTATCCTATTATTATAATAACTACTTCAATAAGAATGTTTTTTTTCTCTTTTATTATAAATAAGTCAGCTCGTGAGCTGACTTAAACTCATAGAATTAAGCTCAAATTCCATTAATTGATCATGTTCAAACTCGAGCCATTGTTGACTCGAGCTTAGCTCGACTTATGTACTCCCCAATTGCATATAAAGAGCAGAAAATCAAACCTGCGTTTCAATATTATCCAACATCTCTCCTTGTGCTTCAACTAGCACTGCCATGTCCATGAAAACCTATAAACACACAAAAATTCCATAAAATAGTATGTTGAAGCAGCACAACTTTGGAAAAATATATATAACATCAGCTAAACTGAATTAGTTAGGAGTATACTTGATGCAGTTCGAGCAGTTTCTTCTCAATCTCCTTCACTGCATCATGCCTTTCTTGAATCTCTTCCAAGGTATCAATAACCTATAAACATATTTCTTATTAACAAATCATTTTCTACGCACCATTTTCATAATCTAACTGCAGTTTTGAGTTAAACCTGCCCCCTTCCCATATCTTGAATCGCCTTTTGAAAGATTTTCTCGCTATCACCGGTCTCGATCAGTTCGTCGATCATCTATATATGTTTTCATAATTTTAATGACATAATGTAGGAGTTTTCCATTGACTAAATATGTTTTAATGCTCACCTCCTCAGTTGGAGTGGTCCCTGTGACTGATCAACGCAACATATTCAAAGAGAAAGGGAAAATTTTAACATCATTACATATAATTTTGCAATGAAAAAATAGATATTTTCACATTTCTTGGATGAGATTATAACAGAATGTCAGTTTGGAACCTGTAAAAAATCTTCTCTGTACAATTTCCCTGTATTCCTCTTGTATAGTTTGTCTCAGATTCTGTAATGGGTTATGCAATTTAAGCAACTATTTTGCATGGAGGATAGCTCAGAGAAGCAAAATAAATACCTGAAAATCGTTCACTTTATCCCTCAATTTCTTCTTTAAGGAACTGCAATCCATGGCAGTCCAGAATGATTACAAGCATGATAAGATAAGCTAGCATAGCTGAAGAAGCAAAACTTACACAGTCATGGCTGTTCTTGATCTGTCGACAGCCGTACCCTTTCCGCAACCAGAATTCTTTCTGTTCTCCAAGTTCTAAAAAACCAAGTAGCAGTAAGATAAGATAGATCTTCCGACACTAATCAAAACAAATTGGATTAGAAAAAATGCTTACATCACGATCTATTTCTTCTAATTTCATTTTGATGGCACGTGCAACTATTCCCACTTTATCCATGTCCTTATCCATCCTTTTCTTAAAATCTGGAAGAAATCCAATTTTACATTTTGTCAGATTATTACAATTGGAATAGCAGAAAAATATAATAATGATGAGCCTGATATAGGCTACCTTTCATTGCAGAGGCCTTAGTAACAGCCTTGGCTTCCTCATTGGCTTCCTGGAATTATTTTCACAGTTCATGTGATATAATGATCTAATCAAGAAACTTTATAATCTAGAAGAGATCAAGATATACTTGCTTTTAACATTTCTGCAGATGAAGACATACCTGGAGCTTCTTGAGGTTATCAGAGAGCTTTATCATAAGCTCCTCAACTTCTTTTACCTGTTTGAAAAATTCTTCCATTCCATAATCTGTTCTTAAGCTTTGTATTGGAAATCCCAACTCTATGTCTCTTTCCCTTGGAGACCTGTCTTGCTTCTCTGTGCCAGAAACAAAAGAGTCCTGCAAAGTGAAGCAATATCATGAAAGATTAGAAAATAATTTCTCAGGTGAGGTTTTCAAATCTCATTAAAAGTCTGCAGTCTCTGTAACTTCAGCTTTGCAACGGCTTAAGAGCATCTCCAAGCGAAAATCCCATTTTTCACACCAAAATGTAGTGAAAATAAAAAATCTAATGATTCATCTCCAATCGAACTCCAATTTGCGCGCTTCTGCAAAGGTAACCGTCTTTCTCCTCTTTGGAGCTCTTCTTTGGCAAACCCGCAAGCAATAGCGGAAGATTTGACGATGGAACGACGACACACGGATGTTTGGCAATCGGTTGGAGATGCTCTAAGCCCGAAAACTGTCGGAACAGAGCAAGTGACCCTTAACAGTTTAAAATTAGTTTGCGACAGATAAAAAAAGGCTTATCGTAAATCCAGTGACAGGCTCTTTTGGCAGTCGCAAACCAGCCATATTCTTTAGTTTTACATTAAATCATATCATATTCTGAGAGTAACTTCATCAAACTAATCAGATATTAAAGCATCACGAACATGCCATTACATAGTAGCTTCAAACAAGTATAACTATAAACAAAGCGAAAAACCAAAGGTTCTACCTTGAGAAGATCATTCATTTTCACAACTAAGAGAATTGGAAACTGGAAGCAGAGGAAGGAGGACGAAGGGGAAGACTAAACTGCTAGAGGTTCTGAAAGGCTCTTCCTTAAGAGACCGACGTCCAGATCACAAATAAAAGAATGAAAAGAGAGGGAAGAAGAAGATCGGATTGCAGCAGAAACAAACTGTTAGAGAAGAATCGGTAGGCTTAGATGAAGGAAAATGTCAGCAAAGCAGAACAAAAAACTAGCTATCAGCATTCAGAATTACGTTATGACTTATGCACAGCTCCAGCTCTCATGTTTTTAACCAGTCAGAAAAGGCCAAATCTTCATAAAGATCCAGTTTAAGAGATAATTAAGGAAAGAAAGCAAATTATAAATATTATTTCAAACTGATCAAAATTGCAAAGCGGAAGTGCTTTTTTAATTAAAATGCAAAGTAGTATTTCGTTTTAACTTAAAAATGTTCAGCATAAAAAGCTCCCAAAAAATTGTACTTAATTTTCTTAATTTTGTATTAAAATTATAAATATATTAAGTACATATAATATTATATTACAAATTATAAAAATATTCAATATTATAAATTTAAATTTAAGAAAAAGCAGAAGGAATTTAGGTTTTAATTACAAACACAAATCCATTTTGCGTTTTTAATTAAAACGAAAAACACATTTGCGTTTTAATTAAAAGAGTTTTTTTATTTTACAAATTTGATCCTTTTTAAATAATATTTATAATTTGCTCTATTTGCTTAATCACCTCATAAACCGGATATTTCTTGGCCATAAGAAAAAGATAAATGCATACAATGATAAATTTATGAGAAAATATCAAAATGATTCATTATGAAAGATAAAAATAATCTGTAATAATTATTTTGGTCTCTTAATTCTTTAAAGAGGAATCAAAATAGTCTACTATGAGATTATTTTGATTCTTCTTGAAAGATTTGAGCGACAAAAATGATCCTTTAATATAGTTAGAGATTATTTTAATCTTTCAAACGGAGTCAACGCACCATTGTGATCTTTATCTCAAAGTCATATTAGCAAGAGATTGAAAGAGAGATCTTTCACGCATTTGTCCATTTCAATCAGGACTCCATCCAGAGAAAATTTAACAGAAGAAACAAAATGTGCTGTTTTGCAAAGAATGTCAACTTCCATCCAATCAGGCGTTTTACTATTACATGTTTGTAGAGTTGAGAAGGCTAATATTATTGGTTATGTTCATGTTTTGTTGCTGCTGTTAACGTTTTGGAATAATAATTACTTAATTAGTGGAGGACAGAAAATTTACTATGTGGCAAATTGTGCAAATTCCAAGGGCCTTTGACATGCAATATTTGCTTTTTCCTGGGATGGATTTGCTAATTGTTATAGATATCATAAAATTTTGTTTGAGGAGAAAAGCTACTATCCTTTTAAAATGATGAGAAATTATTATTCTATGTGCGGAATCCGGTTATAGAACTGTATTCGGATGCTTATGTGGAAAGTTAAAAGTCCGCGATATTTATTTGACTTGCGTATTGATTGAGTATTTATTGCGTATTCGTTGCGTAAAATGTGCGTATTGATTGAATATTTTATTGCGTATTTGTTGCGTATTTGTTGAGTATTTGTTGCGTATATGTTGCGCATTTTCTGCTTAATTACTGCTTATTTGTTGCGGATTTCTCTTCGTCTGCAGTAAGTCCGAAAAGACAAACGGGTCGAGTAAGAAGTCAAATGAATATCCTAACTTTCCATGTAAGCACGCCACACGTAATGATTTTACTGGCATCCGAACACAGCTCTATAACCGGATTCCACACAGAATAATTTTTCTTAAAATGATAATACTCTCTCTCTCTCTCTCTCTCTCTCTCTCTCTCTCTCTCTCTCTCATTGTAGTATGGATGATTGTTGGAGATGATTCTTAGGCTTTGTTTGGGTCAACTTTCTTACTATTACGTTTTTCAAATCGCTACCAGAGTTTCTATTTGACCACTGTTTTCAAGAAATTTTTGTACAATGAAGCATATTTATACAACAATTTTCAATAAAGTTAATTTCTCTACAACAATTTTACAATCACCTTTATAAAAAATTACAACCGCCCAAAGCACTTAATTAGAGTTCATTTGAGATGGCTGTAGCTTTTTTTAGAGTTCGGTACAAAGCTGTTGTGGGAAAAAATAATTTCCTTAAAAAATATTATACAAAACAGCTTCCAAGTATAAAAATTTCTTAAAAATAGTTAAAATAACAACAATCAAATGAAAATTATGGTTACGGTCTGAATAAGTAAAGTGCTAACAAAGCTACCTCAAACGAAGCTTTAATAAAATTTACAAATGCTAGATGGTATTATGCATAATTTTTATGAGCGTATCTCTGTATTATGTTTAAGAACGGTCTTACTTAAAAGCAAAATAATTTTTTTTTTTGGCATATAAAATATTTATATTTAATGGAATACTTTAAATATTAGTGAAAGTACATTATTTTGAAGTGCTATTGATATTAATACACGGTAATCGTACTAAGTGTTTGTGTTAAATTCTAATAACTTCATTTTTGTAGTCTAAATTTAAAATAAAAACCTCTTTTTTTTAATATGCAAGTAAAACTATTTCCAAGCTATTTCTTATCCTTTTGTTTTGGTTTGGTTTTTGCTGTTATCCCAAACTAATATGAGTTTTTTTTTTAACACAAATATATTAAAAAGAAAAGAAGGATGCACTAAGAGAAATAAGCTTGTGGGGAAAAAGCTTCCACTTCCCAAGGACAAAAGAGGTAAGGATACAACAGGAAAAGCATCCCAAATCAAGCCACATACAGAAACAAAAGAAAAAGAAACCTCTCAAATGAGAAGGTGAACCCTTTCATTGGTTCGTATTACGCAATAAAACCCAATACGAACCAATGAAGGAGGTCACTCATTCAGCAATTGAGGGGCTCAAGTCCCCACCTGTGAAATATGTTGTAATATTCTTCCTCTTCCTAGGGGAGGTGGCCAAAGCGCATAAAGGCCCAAGTCGAAGGAGCACTCTGTCCAATCGAGACTTGGATACTCTTCATTGTTGCTTGCAAAAGTTCACAATCCTATTAGAAGTTTCTTCCACTTGTTGTAACTTCTCGGCCGAGAATAGAATAGGGGGATCGGCTTGTGGACGAGTGCCTTGATCTTTAGGAGCCTTTGATTTTTCCTTCATTCTCTGGGTGACTAGGTTCCAAGCTCCAAGGGAGGATTCTTCCTTGTTCTCATTAAGAGAGGGCTCTTCAACAACAATATGCTTCGGCTCTTGAGGAGGGGAGGGTGCTTGGGGGGCACACTCAGTTGTGGCTTGCACCTTGGTTGGCGTTGACTGCATTTGGGGGGATTGAGGAGCACGGGTTGAAGCCTTGGAAAAGCAAGCTCCATTGGCATGACCAATTAGACCACAGTCGAAGCAAAAGTTTGTAAGCCTTTCATATTCGACTCTTTGAAAAAATCATCCATGGAGCCCATTGATCCAAACCCAAACTTGAAGCTTTTGAGAGAGATCAATCATAACAAAAATCCTTACATAGGATGATCTTCCCCAAGTACTCGTATGTGAGTCCATCCACAAGGGTTATTCAATCATATTGGCAAGACGAGTGATGTTGTTCTTATCCCAGTACATGAGAGGGAGCTGTGGGAGACGTATCCAAATAGGAGAGTGAATCCCATGAAGAGAGTTGGGAGAGGAGGTAAGAGACCACTTGTTCATACCAATGATGTTCCCTGCTATGATCCACGGCCCACTCATGAACACCGCATCCCTAGCATCTATGCTTTAGAAAATACAAATAAAAGAGTTTGGAACTGTAGCAATAATGTTGAATTCCCCAAAATGATACCACCTACGTCTGAGCTCACTAAGAAGGAAGGGAAATGCAACCCTCCGTCCCATGAGCTTAACCACTAATGCTCTATCCAATTTGGCAATATTCTCGTGCACAACTGCCACTTCCGGCTCCATGGACTAGCCATCCTTGGCTAAGAAGATTTCACTTGGCATTTTATCCAACTTGATGAATTGGACCTTGTCCCAAGAGAAAGGGCCTGACTACAATCCTCTAGGCTGCAATGAAGGAGCTTGTGTGGGCTGGCAAATAAAGCTAGCTGATTCGAGGCACTCAGCGTCATTAATACAAACACTTGGAGGGTGCATTCTAGTAGCAAACTGCTAAATGGGGGAGGGATCCACGGGCTTTATACACCTGCATATGGGAGACTTCTCCACAGACATATCCTTAACGGAAGCCAACTGGACGCAATTGGTCGTCCCATCTTGCGGGGAGGGAGCAGAGAAATCAGGAGGAGAATCAGGTTGCCTAACCAACCCCATAGAATCATCTGATCGATCCTTATGTGCTGATCATCTTCCATTTCAGAATTAGGATCAGACACGGCATCCGACTCCTCCATCTCGTTTTCAGAGTCGTCCGATTCGCCACCAAAGCTGTAGTCGCTATGAGTAACCAAAACCATTGATTGGCTGAGCTGGTTGAGCTGAGCATCCACACTTGGCAAAGGGATCGCACCTTGCGAGGGTTGACCGGGCTTGGCTGGTTTGGAACCTGAAGGCTGATCGGGCAGAGGGATCGCACCTTTTGAGCCGGCGGAATCCATAGAGAGGGGCTTGACCCTACCATCTTGCTGATTGACAAAGTTAGCCGAACCTTGCGGGCATGGAAGCTGCATTTTCTTGCACACTGCCTCCTTACCCCGCCTGATGATGGCTTGTGATTTTGCAACAACCTCATTCGAAGATTCCCTAGAAATAGGAACTCGAGCCTTAGGAGGAGAATGGGACATGGAAGTCTCCGCCTTCTCGTCGCATATGGGTGCAATCAGATGCCAATAGTTATTTTGCCGATAATCCTGCCTACCGTAGCCTCTTCTCCCATTTGGAGAAGGTGACCTAAAGCCACCCCCTCTAGCCATCCTAGAGCTTCTCTTTCTAAAAAAGCTCTAGAGAGAGAGAGGTGGGATGATGTTGAACTCTTTCTTCTCTCATTGGTTTTCCCCAAACTAATATGAGTTTGTAATGGCTAAAGTTTGGAATTATGGGTAGGCTAAAGAACTCTACAAGGGTACTCGCTCTCAATTAGAGGTGTAAACGAGTCGAGTTGTGACCTTATAAAGTTTGGCTCGTCATCCAGAAGGTGAGCTTGAACTCGAGCTCAAAAAATGAGCTCGAACTCGACTCGACCCACAGTAAACAAGCTCGAATCGGCTCGCGAGCTCGCGGTCCTCTTCTGCTCACATCCAATGAATGTTGACAGGAAATAGAGTTTGGCGGTGCGGCCGTGGGCAGGAGTCATGAGAATGCTGATGGAGATTAGAAAAAAACCCAAGTGATCATGTTAATCATTGCTCGACAAGGCCATAATACCGTAATCGAGTTAGACGGAAGTGATTATTGAAAAGCTACCTAGACCCGGATCAACACTGAATGAAGGGAGACAATACTCTGGCCTGATCTAAGATCGATGGAACACAAAAGATGACTTCTTGACTGGCTAGATCTGAGATCAATAAAATAAAGTATCTTCGTCTTTAGGGTTTAGGGTCGTCGTTTTCCTTCTTTGCTTAGTTGGGATCTTTGTTCGTTTGTTCATGCTATTTTATTTTGTACCTCTGCGTTTCAGCCCTTTATAGAGGGAGGGTTGAAGAGTTCGCTCGTTAAATCCGCTCTATAGCCAGACAGTCACATGAGATTTAATAGAATTTATCAAGAATGTTACCAAATAGTTTTCAAGATTTATACACCGAAAAATTTTCGAAATTCCGGATTTAGAGGATTTATGAAATTTTACTTAAATCAAATCCTGAGTGCTACCAAACAGCCCCTTAGATTCCGCACATAACAATATTAGTGTTGGTGTTTTAGTTGATTTCCTACTTAGGCTAATAGAACAAAGTAAGTTTTTGTCGTCCACCCACGCACCCACCCTTCCCTTTTTCTTTTCTTCAGAGGCATGCCAACCAATTGAGTTATCTTAAGCACTCTGTGTATTTATTATCTTCCTTTTAATATACTTTTGGGACCTGCTCTTAACTTTCCCAAAAAATAATAATAATATAGTTGCAAGCGTGCCATTTAAAGATGTTGCAAATAAATTCAAATTTTATATGGAATGAACACAATTGCATTGCCACTAACCAGCCCAAAAATCAAAGAGTAATTGTTCATGAGCTCACAAGTTAATCACAAAGCCTCGGAGGGTGGGTATAGCATCAATGCATACCCATGAAAAAAGGATTAATTATTTTGTGCGGATTCCAGACACCGTCCAAAGGAGAATCACAGCGCGGTGCTCGGTACCGTTGTGTACCGGGTGACGTGGTGCGCTGTGATTTGCCTCTGAACGGTCCAGAATCCGCACAGAATAATTTCTCCGTGAAAAGAAAGCTAGCTAAAGCTAAAACATTTCTTCTATCCTACTAATGCATACTCCATTGCCTCCCAGTCTAGTGACCACCACTCACTCAACCATCTTCATTCAGGCTTTGGCTCTACTCTTTCCAACTTCTACATTAAAAAAAGAGTCCATATTTGTTGTTGGTGGCTTTGGAGAAAAGCTCAAGCGCATGCTTTAGCTAATGAAATCGTCTAATATCACTATCTCCTCCATTCAATAATTTCAAACATTTATTTTGAGTTCTGGAGAAGTAGAGAAAGAGTACTTTTAACGTGGTTGTGGGGCTGAGGTCACCTGGCATGGCCATCCCCGCCTGGAATATTTCCCATGAAGAGTGTAAAATATAGCAGGATTAGTGTTCCCACGCTGGACCTGCAACCAAATAGTTCATCAAATAATGAATGCAGCCGACCAGCAATCTGAATGAAACGTCGCGTCTTACTGTCTTAGGATATTGGGATTTTAATAAAATTAGATGATGTTAGCACAATTTGAATTGAAAATCCATTGTTGAAAGACCATTAATTACATAATTATTCGCTAATTTTTTTTGGCACTATAAAGAAAATGCAAAGAATCTGGACTAAATAGTAATTTAATGGTTGACGAAATAAATTAATTCAGCAAATAAATTAAAAACTGCTTGCACACAACATACAATAAAATATTACAACAACAACATTAAGCCTTTGTCCCACTACGTGGGTCAGCAACATGAATCTTTTTTCTCCATTGTGTACTGTTAAAAGTAAAATTCTCGTTTAAATCTAATAAAAAAAGATCATTTCTAATATTTTCTAACCATGTCTTTTTAGGTGTACATCTACCTTTCTTAACATAAGTCAAATCTAATACCTCTATTTTCCTAATCGGGTCATCGGAAGGCCTCCATTTTATGTGACCAAACCATCTAAACGACTCTCTCTAATCTTATCTTCCACGAGAACTACTCCAACCTTTTCACGTATATGCTCATTTCAAATCCTATCTCTAATGGTAAAGCCACTCATTCACCTGAGCATCCTCATCTCTGCAACATTCAGCACCATAAAGCATTACAGGTCTCACGACTATCTTATAGAATTTTCCCTTAAGTTTGAAGGGGACTTTTCTATCACAAAACAAACACGATGCATTCCTCCGCTTCAACCATTATTTAGAAGAAACTATAATGGAAAGAATTCACAAGTAGAAAAATTAGGCCTCATGACCATACAAGAAGACCGCCAATCCAAAAAACTTAGCAAACACATTTACACTACACTTGAGGAAATTAACATCCGAGTTAGCACTCAAATTTGAATAGAAAATCTAAAATTTATACTAAACAAAACGTTCATATTACTTGCTTTAGATATGATATTTATAATCATCCAATTTCTATGTTATCACAGTTTTCTGATTTTTTGGGCACCCAGAATCAGGCTAGGTCGGCTACAACAACAGATTGGGAAAAATGATATCCAATGATTTAGTAGAAGTAAACAAGAAAGAATTTGTGTTTATTTTTCAGTTCTTGATTCGAGCCACACACGCTATGATTCATCCCTTTCTACTAATTAAAAACAAAAACAAAACAGGAAACTGGAAAAACAGCAGGCGCATGGATACTAAGGAGTGACGCCCCTAGTAAAAGCCTCAGCTAAAGATAACATGTGGAGAACACCTGCTGCAAAAATGACGGGAAGAAGAACAAGCGACAAAGACAAAGTTGGACAGTGTGGGTACCTGTGGGATCAGGGAGAGGGGGAATCAGTTTTGTGTCAAGGCTGCAACTTTAAGAGAGAAAGAGATTATTATGTATTTAAAAGGATCAAACCATTTATTTTCAAACGTTCATCATAAACTTTTTGAATATTTAGTATTAAAAAAGTTAAATAAAATAAAAATAATAATAATTACTTAAAATTTGTTAACTAAAATTTATAACCTATGAAAGGCATAATTTTTTTTTTTTGATATTTAGGCCAATTAAAATAAATTCACATACAAATCACATTGTAAATTTTAAACTTAAAAACTCTTGATTAATAGTCAAAATTCCAAATCAGATGAACTGATCATAAAAAATAAGTGGGTTTATAAATGTGAAGTTAGCGCATAATGATAGCATTCGAGTTAGAGACTTCTGCGAGATGCTGATTGCTGAAGACCATCTTTGATTGAGATTATAATTTGGAAGTTATTATTTTGTTTGAGGCTTAACATTAGACTTAGATGATCATACTTGTTTCAAGCTCAGACTTTAGATTTACTATTCTATGTAGAGTCCGGATGGCATCCAATGGCCAATAAAAATATACCAAGTCACCCCATAAGTGTACCGTGCTTGGTACCGAGCACAATAATGAGTTGTATCGAGCGCCTGCACCGCTCGATACCGCACTCGGTACCAAACAGTACTGAACGATTCTCCAATCTGATTTCCGCACTTTAAAGCCTGAATCTCGCAAGAGCGTTTTTTTTTTTTACAGAACAAACAAAGTTTGGGGAACAGCTGAGACTGAGATGACTGCTTATTGATCAGATCCATTAATACAACACTAAAAAAGGACCGATCCGCATCATAGTGGCTAAAAATATTTAAATTAGAGTAGCATATTTAATCATCATTTAAAAAAAAAAATGTACAGTAAATAAATAAATGAATATATAAATGTGAATCATTTAATCCTATTGATGTCTGCCAGAATATTTATAGTAACAAAAAGTGTTAAGAGTTTATCATCATCATTAGATAACAATTCCACACTATATAATAAGTTGAAAGCATCACACAGGTGACACAAAAGTGTTAAAGCGTAAACATGACAAAGAGGAAAAAAAATGCCATCTAATTTAATCAAGTGTCATAAGAGAATCCTTCTCCATAAATAAATAAGGCATTAATTTAAAGTTATAAATATGAATTATGAAAGATATCTTTTGTGATGGTAGAAGAAGGATCCATGAGATTTTCATATAATTATGAGGGGTGGTCGGCTTGGTTGGTTTCCATAAATAAGGAGATATTAGTAAGGGAGATTAGATGGTTAGAAAGATGGGGATCAATGTATGTTTTTGATAAAAGTTAGAAGTTTGTGTTGCTTGGGTCGCGATTGCTGAGAAACGTTGGAATTTGGGTGATAACATTTTATTGTTTTTTTAACTCTCCTTTTTGGTGGAGAGTGACCAATTAGCAAGATGAGTATTAGATTTCAGTAGTTGATGAGCGTCAACAGTTGATAAATGTCAGTGGTTGACGAACATTGATGTCTAATGAACTTTCGTCATTGATAGATGACGATCAATGAAGAATGTCATATGTCATGTGATGGCACATGAACTTATTCATTCTTAAGGGTAAATGAGGTTGTTTAAAGAAGAGAGATAAATGATCGTAGTTTTTGAACATTAGTTATTAATTATCATTTGGTGCAAGCAGTTTCTATGAACTATATATAATCAAGCACATATTTTGTTGTTGTTTCTGTATTTCAAAGAACACAAGAGCCAGGGACTTTGAGAATTGATTTATGATGACAAGGACATCATTTTTAACTGTTTTGCAATCAAACTGATCATTTTGTTGAAATAATGGCAATAGTATCAAGAACGTTTAGATCAAAGTCCAAATGAGCTTAAATCAAACATAAATTTCATGGACTTTTTGAAGAGTCAACGATTCTCTAAATTTTGAGTTTAAGTGCTTTATTATTATGAATATAATGGGCTCAATACGGTTGGAATTTGAGTTCATTAAAGGACCAAGATATCTAAAATTCATAACATGATTAAAAGGGATTGATTTCGAATGTTTGTTAAGTTCATATCTTTGATAAAAATTTACCGTAGCCTCGAAAATTTATAAATAGCCATAAATTTTAAACTTAAGGAAGACCATATGTGGAGATAATTTAAAGAATTCAAGAATTCAAGAGCTTTAGCTACCATTTTAATAAGTTCTAAGAATTCTTTAGTCGCAATTTCTCTTTTCTTAGTCATCCAATTCTCCCTCCTATTAGGAGGACAATTGCATCAACAATCTTCTAGCACTTGACTTATGATGCTGGCATTTAAAGTCGTCACAGCTTAACCTTCATTTGCCACCATCAACTAATGTTCACAATCCTTATGGAACCATCAGCTAATATAGAAAATCTTTGTCCACTAATGTTGACAATAGGCATCCCCCATCTTTATAAATCTTTTATAAAATTAATATTATATAGTATATTTTAATACTTTAATTTAATTTAATATAAAAATAGTAAATATTAAAAAAATTATTTAAAACTAAAAAAACAAGCTCAACGATCGAGTCAAGCTTAAGCTTTCCAAATAAGCTCGAACCTATAAATTTTTTGACAAGTTGAGCTTGAACTCGATCTCAGTAAAAACCAATCAGATTTATCTCAATTAGGTCGACTCCTTTACACCCCTAACATACATAATAATAGCTTTTATTTATATATAAAATTAAAATTTATGACATTTTTTTAAATGATAAAATCTTTGAAATTTGAAAAACAAAACAAAACAAAAATAAAATTTAAAATTTATTATCGTTTTCAATATTGTGTGAGATTTTGCAGGTAGGAGCGTAGGACAATATTAAATTTATAAATAATAAAAATTTGAATGTTATATATAAAATTGCCAAAACAATTACGGCTTTAACGAAGGACTCACAAAGTTGCGAAGAAGACAAGAACTCGCCGGGGATCGAGCCACGGAGCCGGACGCCTAGAGGCGACGCGCCGGAGACGGCCGTCAACTGCGGCCGCTCTCGCTGTTGTGGTCATTGCATGACGAAGAGTTCCGTCTTCCCCATCGTCTATCACGTGTACCAAAGCAGCCAATTTCTCCGCGCCTTCGCATCAAAACAACCCATCCCATTAGAAACTGCCGTATTAAATCAAACGGATACGGGATACAGTGTATTGATCGACGGAGGCTTTTGATTAAGCAAAATTTTCTAAATAATTTTGATTAATCAATTTCGCAGGTGATATTTGATCTATTGGCAACATTATTTTATTAAAAAAAACCTAAGATAACGCATTTGATAAATAAAATAATTATTCATGAATCACGTAAATTTCCAATCCCACAAAATGAGAAAGAGCTACAATAATTAATTATTAAATTCGAAAAGGTTTTTCTTAGACTCGATCGGGCAAGAAAACAAATTTACCATAACATCTTAATTTTATCTTTAAAAATCTTATAAATCCGTTCCTCAACCAGCTTCGAGTAAAATCGTCGGATTGCACTTACCGTCGGTGACTGCGACGGCGGAGTTTGGCGACTTTAGCTCTCCTCCACGCTGCGATCCCTTTCGAGAGAGCGTTTTCTTAACCTATATATGAAAAAAGACAAAATAAACAGACGTTTCCTAAATTGTACTAAGAAAATAGCAATTGGAGATAGGGGAAGGAGGGGAAAAGAAATTACCGAATTTCGCGCACCGGCGGTGATATCAAGTTCACCGGCGGCGCCGGTCGCGAGAAGCGAGAGATTGGCGACATCAAGGGCGACGTAACCATTGGAGTTCGCCTCCGGCACCAACTCACTCTTCCAATCATCAAAGTGCATGCCGGATTTACCTTCTTCGGCGAAATCCTTATTTAGGGTATCAAAACCTAGAATGTGTGAGAGTCGTGCGACAGAATCGAGGAATGGAACAGTTTGAGAAAGGCAGAGGAACTAGAGAGAAACGGACTGTAGTGAGCTCACCACATTGAGGGTTTCCGCCATGGAACTGACTGATTATTCTACTTGCCACGCGATGAATTAGCCTAAAAAATGATAGAATAAGCTGGGAGTTTTATCGAACAGTTCGCGGGCGAAGAAGGTAGCAGGAGTGCAGTCTCTCCAGTCTCCACTTGTCTTCCATTTCCGCCTTGTGTCCTTTTAAGGGAATCCGAAGCAGTTGCGAGGGCAAAGAGGGAATTTTGTTTGAGCAAATGTGGGTGATTCGGCCTCCAGTGCTCAGACAATTGATTCTGCTAACTTATTTGTGGAACATATATGGGGCTTGACAATGCAGAAAGTTGGAAAAATTAGAAGAAGAAGAAGGAAAAAAAAAAGAGGCTTCCGTAGAATTAATTAAAATGAAGATGATGGCTTTTTATAATTGATTCTTATTAGTGATGTAAGCTAATTTTAATTGGGCAAATTAGCTCTATAGTTTCTTCTGCTGAGTTTATAATGGAAAAAATTCACAGGTCTCTAATTCTTTTTAACTTTTTTGATTATGTAATGAAGCTATGTCTAACTAAGGTGATGGAATTTTTTCTCTCTATGATTTTCAACGTGCAATATTTTATGTGGCAAATATTCCTAGCTTTCTCTATTAATGGCCAAAGGATGTAAGTTAGAGAGTCCATTGTCAAGTGATAGTGATCGAAGGGACTGTAGTTGTCGGGCGACTGATGTCAAATGTATATTTATTGGGTGATGAAGATTTAAGGGACTGTAGTCAGCGGGCGATAGAGGTCGGAGAGACCCTTGTCAAGTGATATAGATCTGAGGGCCCATTTGTCGGACTATGAATATCGTGGAAATTATGGTCAACGTGTGACAAAGGTTGGAGGTATTGCTGTCCTATGACAATGGTTTGAGGGACCATAATAGACGGGCGACTATGATCGGAGGGAGCATAGTTGAGCGACATATGTCAAAAGGGTAGTAACCAGGCGACAAAGGTCGGAAAGAACATTACCATATGATAGAGGTCGGAGGGATTGCTGTCGTGCTACTGAGGTCAATGGGGGCTATAGTCGAACGGCGGCTGTGATCAAAGGGATCGTAGTTGGGTAATTGAGGTCGGATGGACCTTAGTTGGGCGACTGAGATTGAAGGGGCCCTTGTCGGGTGACAGAGGCCATAGGGACTATAATTGATGGGCGACGAAGGTTGGATCCATCGTAGTTAGTGGGTGATGTAGGTTAGAAGGACCATTATCGACGGGCAATGGTGGTTAGAGGGTCGGTGGGCAATTATGGTTGAAGGGATAGTAGTTGGGTGATTGAGGTCGAAGGGACTGTTGTTTGGTGTTAGAGGTCAGAGGGACTGTAATCAGTGAACGATAGAGGTCGGAGGGACCGTAGTAAGCAAGGGACGTAGGTTGGAAAGATCGTTATCAGTGGGCAACCATGGTAAGAGGCTTCATAGTTGGTGGGCGATTGTGGTTGGAGGGACTGTAGTCATGTGACTTAGATCTAAAGGATAATTATCGAGTAACAGAGGTCGAAGAAATCATAGTTGAGCGATGGAGGTTAAATGGACTATTATTGGGTGACAGATGTCTGATGAACTATAATCGGGTAACTAAGGTTGAAGGGACCGTTGTAGGGTTACAATCGTTGGAGGGATCGTAGTCGACGGGCGACATAGGTTGGATGAAAACTCGGTGATGGAAGCTAGCTAGTCAAAGTTCAAATGAAGATGGTCGAGCGGAGATCCAACAATAGTGGTTGTGTGGCTAGGATTTGTAGATGGTGGTGCCTAGGTGGAGCTCTAGGACTCTTCAAGCCTCATAGCTCTTTTGAGTCTATAGCCATGGTTCCAAGCCTTCAAATGGTGTTGAGAGTATGAGTTTATTTATAAATTTTGAAAGTGCCATGCTTCATAAATATAGAAAATATCAATGACAAATTTGGAGTACTCCATTGAACAACCCATATTGATTTTTTCTAATCATATAGCATCATTCAACATTTAATTTCCTTATGATGTTAGAATTAAGTGATTCTTGCTCGTTGGATTCATCTCATCAAGCTGCTTAATATATTCAACTATAAGAATGCAATTAATGTTCTAAAGATTTCAAATATGTTTTAAAGCCTTTGATTTATACCATTTAGGCTCGGATTGGTGTTGTTGGGTTTGCCTCATTGAGAATTTCAATTTGATTATAAGTTTACTAAAATCAGAGTTTTGATGATCCTGAATTTAATTTTAAAAGTTTTCAATTAAGCTATGCATCAAAACTAATGACAAAACAAGATGTTTCTTGGTGACGAACAATCATAAAAATAAATTATGAATCATCCATAAGAAGTACGTTAAAACTGGAGGGCAGCCCTAACGACAGCCTAAAGTTAACGTTCATGTGTGTCTGTGTGTGTGAGTATTGTTGGGAAAGTATAATACACAACATATACAAATAAGAAAGAAAAAAGGCAGTAAAAAGAAAAAAAACAATAACATTTAAATTGAAAAATTGCCGAAATCAGGAAAAAACTGGGAGCCACACCAAGAAATTCACTTTGGAAATTGGGAAAAAATTTGTTATATCTCAGTCTCTTACTCTCTCCTTGTTTCTATTCACACTAGTTTTGTTCTCACTCTTGAACTAACAAAGAGATACACATTAAAACATCATAGGGATGCAAGCTTTCATAAAAAAATGAGAAAAAAAATTATCCAATCTGTCTCGTAGCGTCGTGGTACTAGGTTTGGAGCCTCACGATGCTCCAATTTGTCTAGCAGCGCCGCAGCATTGGGGTTTGACACATCACAACACTTCACTCTATGTATTTTTCTTGACTCATAGCGTTGCGACGCAGGGTTATAAAAGTCCGCTATGCTCTACTCTTGGTATGCCTCAACCAAACAATACAATGTCACAACACTTAGGTATACAGTAATACAGGCCATAATATTGTATGGTTATATGTTAAAAAAAAAATGTGTGCAAAGCACTTGAATCAAAGTAGGGGGAGGACCCCCTGAAATCCTCCAGCGAACTTGATAGTTAGAATTGAGGTCAATCATATTACTCCACACAAAACAGATATAAACATGTCATTATGCTGGTGGTGGGAGGCCAGCATGGATAGCTCTGAATCTTTATGCTTTACGTAGCTTCAACGCTTCAAAAAAGAATAATGGAGATAGCAAAACATACTGCTTGAGTGGTTGCGTAAAAATAAGGTAAAGAGGAATGAATCGAAAAGGAATTTATCTTTTAGCTATCTCTCTCTCTCTCTCTCTAGAAGCACCTAACTTGGCTAATATATATAGTTCCTCAGTAAATATGACTAATCGATGCATAAATATATGATTTCTATTAATATTTGATTTGTGATTTGATGTGCTTAATGGGTTTTAATTTTCTGACCATGATTATCACATGGGAAGTTCGCGTCATAGTTTTGAAAATAGGAAAGAAATGGATGATATGAACAAGTAGCTTGAAGTTTGAACTATTGAAAAGAAAATGGAAAATTTTGTTGGGGTGGCCCCCGCTAAAATAATTTAAAAAATTCAAAAGACATGCATTAAACTATCGAATGATGCACGTAATTATGATGGATTTGATTTCATTTAGGACAGTTTTTTTATGATTGTAATCATAATTTTTATTTAACCTCTAATTTTTGAATTCTTTCAAAAAAATTTGTACTTTGTTTTCTATAACAGCTTTAAATTTTTATTTAATCTCAAATATTTGGGACATCTTTCTTAATGCTTTGTTTGACCACTACTTTTTAAATCTTTCAAAAAAAATTTACAATAACTTTAAAATTTTATTTTCTCTGCATAACTTTTACAAAGAAGTGAGAAAGCTGTCTCAAACGAAGCCTTAGTTTTACATAACTTAGACTTCGTTTGGGGCAGCTTTTTTGTTGTTTTCTAAAACAGTTTTCTAGTAGAAATAATTCTTGAATTACAAAATTTTATACTAGAAAGCTGTTTTAGGAAGTAGTACTAAAGCTATCCCAAATGAAGTCTTAGTTTCATATGATTCAACTCATATCTAATTGTTATAAATTTGATTTTAATTTGATTTTGAGTCAAAAATAATATATATAATAAAAAAATAATCCTATTTTTGAGTGAGCTTCTAAGTCAAATTCACATCCTTGATTTCTCATTGTTCATAATGATTTGATAAACTTCTCTAGCTATGTTGTTGTTACACATGAAATATATCCTATAGATTTAAAAAAAAAAAGAAAAAAAACTAAGATGATAAAATGCTAAACAAACGAGAAGCTTGAAGAGAAATGATAAATAATAACATGAGATAAACAAATGAGATATAAATTTGAATGTTTTTAATAGCTTTATATTTAAACACATGCATTTTAATATATTTTTATGTGCATTTTATATTAATATTTTCTAAATAAGTCTTCTCTCAAGCAAACTCTTTGAGTCGAGACAAGCTCAAATTTTACTCGTTAGCTCATGAGGCTTATCTCATGTGCTATTTATTGAATCAAGCTTGAATTAACTCACGAGTCGACTTGACTCACTTACGTCACTATGCAAAATACTTTAAGATTTTGCCATGTTGAGCAAAATAAGAAACAATGCAAACGCTATATTTTATGCTAATTCTTTCCTACATTGCTTCCACCACTCACACAAATCCTAAAATAGTTGCTTTAGATATAAAATTCATTAAAATAAAATGAGATTCTTTACCACATTTATGAATTAATGCACTCAAGAAATAAATTAAGTGATTGTGATGTAAAGTGAGAGTCTCTTTTCACTTTGAAAATGTAGAAAGTAAGTTTGCATAAATTTCAATGTGGCATTTATTGAGTTATATATAACAATTGCCAAAGTTGATGTTGAAAACCTAACAATCAACAACTATGTGAGTGAGATGGCCTTTCAATTCTCCTTTATATCTATTCTCAAAGCAACAAGGAAAGTGCATAGAGTATCCTAAATTAACAATTTTGCCTTACTATCATCACATTGGATCTATTACCCTAATGGCCATTGGGATATTTGGAAAAGAGCTTGAAATAGATTGATTTTATTGATGCTATTTATTCTTGATTTGGCTTAATTGAGCGGCTAATTGGACCGTTTGCGATGGCTACTATATTTGATGTATTGATGATAATATTTTCATAAGAAAATTGATTTTTTTGGTCCTAAATTGAGCTTATAATAAGTACTTATGATTATTAAATAAATGATATAATTTTTTAAATATTTAATTAAAAAATAGGGTATGAACTAAAAAATACATCACTTAGATTAGAGTTGACCTCCCACTCTCATTCATTTTTAATTCTCTTATATGATAATCTTATAATGTATGAAATTAATATTATCTAAAAAAGTTACCTATTATCATTTGATAAATCATATGTATAATACATAATTATTAGTTAAGAATATTACATTTGAAATGATAAATGTATTATATATTTTTGAAATAAATTTAATTAATTTTATTTGTTCTTTTATAATCATTTTTATTCTAATGGTTTAACAAATTCATCCAAACAGATCAATCCGTTTGCCATACTAGTCGAGTTGACTTCAATAATCTGACTCATTCAAAAATCGGATCGGGTTAGGTTGACCCGAAAACCTGAAAGGGACCTGATTTGACCCGGAAATATGAAGGCCTCGCTGCGCACGATCCAATGGCCAAGCTGCGGCAGAGCTTCCCTGCGACGAGCTTGTCAGCCCTTCTCCTTATCGGCTAACCACAGGCTCCTTCACCTCATCGCCCGGTCAGTGCTTCTTGCCGTCGCTTTCCTTTACCTCCCCTGGCTCCGAGCGCTTCTTTCTGATCCCATTGTCGAAATTGACAGAGGAGAGAGAGACGCAGGTAGAGGAAGCAAGAAGAGGAGAAATAAAGGAATGTATATTCTATTATTATTAGAGCTATTACAAAGGTATAAATAGATAGAGAATGGTATAAACGTAAATACAGTATTTGAATCTGAATGACTTCGCTTACAGAAATCGCATGTCGCGGCTGTAATTGGGCCAACGATGAGCTTTTCTACATGTTGAAGTTGCTCCAGTACAAGGAAGACTATGGCCTTGTCTAGCCCAAGGGGCGTAGCGGCTTTTCCTGCCTGCCGAAATGCAAGATTTATCAGATCAGCGATGCCAAGTCGTTGGATTTCATCTTCCTCGTTCCTGTTCACTCAACCCAAGAAAATTCGGGTTAGCTGGTCGGGCCAATTCAACCTAGTAACCTGACAGGTCAGCTCCTGGCCTGAAGTTTCTATCAGTTTACAAAATTGGGTTGGGTTATGGTCAACCCATTTAAAGTCAACTCAATTTGGGTTCAACCCGAAACCATCCTGCGGACCTATTTTGACACCCCTCTCAAATTCTAAGTGTAGAGAGAAATACACAATGAAGAGATCGAGACAAAAGAGATAAATGAGAAGATATATCCGTACAATTTTTCCTAATTTTCATAATAAATTTTTTGTGTGATGCAGTTCCATAAGTTTGTTTTTCCAATTTTTAGTTTTTTTATATCAAATTTTGATGTATTTTTTCGCTAATTTTATTTTATAGTTTGGTTTACTTTCCAACTTTGATTAGAGAAATACTCTTGCCGTTAACTCTAATGATATCTGCAGCAGTACAGTTCTTCGTCCACTCTCTCTGCTCTCAGTCATTGCCGCTGACCTTTCAATCTGAGCCTCTCATTCTTAACTGCAATTATCTATAGTAACCGTTGGATGAATTGCTTGCTTTTGCTGCTGTTTTACTACCTCTCCACATGCATAGAAATCTGTTTTTGTAAAACTCACACGGTTGATATAAAAGAAAGGAGGTTATAAGTCCTTAAAAGAACAAAAACTCACTAAAATACATCATTTGAAACAAAATCTAAGAGCAATTGATCTTACCTAATAAAAGAACAATCAAAGAGCAAAGAATAACAGTAAAAAACGGAACACAATAATAGCAAAAAAATCATCCATGACATCACCACCAGCAACAAATCCATCAGCCTGACACAAGGAGCAATGAGGAGCAAACCAAATGTAGCAGAAGATCGAAGAAAAAAAGGAGAACAACACAACCCAAGATAACACCACCAAAATCCAATAAGCTCAAGGAAAAAAAAATCAAACCGCAGCTCCAACAAACAAAGAGAAACTCACATATCATACTTTCTAGGCTTACTCCTAACATAGAAATATGTTCCTACGTTTTTCTCCGCGCTCCTTACGTTTATTGTAGTTTCGAAGAAATGTTTGGACAAATTTTAAAACTAGGTATTATTAAAATTTTAATAATGTAATTAAGTATCGAAAAAAATAAGAGATTTTTACATACATGACACTTAAAACATTTTAAAATACATTTTTAACACTCAAAAGTGTTATATTTACTAATATACCACTCAAATAACATTTATATACTTTAAAATACCACTCCGTTAACGTAGAGTTAAAACCCTGCCCGAGGCGATCCCGTTCGTAGCTATTCCCGCGCGTTCCTGTTCCCGAGCCTTCTTCTTCCCGCTCCTTCTTGTTCTCCGACGACCGACCGTCGCCTATTCTTCGATAGAGAAGGTACCTGTTCCGACGACCAACCGTCGCTTCTTCTCCGACGACCGACCGTCGCCTATTCTTCACTAAAGATCGAAGGTATCTGTTTCGACGTCAGACCGTCTTTTCTTCTTATGAGATTTACTGTAAGAAAAGAAGAAATGGTCCGTCGTTCACAGAAACTGAAACCAATCCAGGGAACTAAAAATCGAAAATTTGCATTGGACATTCTCGCACATGAGCTAATCTCTTTACATAAAAGTGAAAACTGAAATTTTTTTAGTTCCAGGAAACTGAAATTTTTGATTAGTTTGGCTAACTGAAAATTTTTAATTGAAATTTTATAGGAAACTGAAAAATAAAAACTGAAATTTTTTAATTGAAATTTTGAATAGAAAACCGGAATTTTTACAGGAAACTGAAAATTTTGATTAGTTTGGCTAACTCATTTTGTGTGATGATTTGTGTGATGAGTTCTTTATATCTCAAAGTAATGAGGCAAATACTCTATTTGTTGGTTCGCGGTTTGAGGATTCCTAAAGTTTCAAGCAAGCATTTAGGTCTAACACAATTTTACAGAATTATGCAATCAGGATAAAGGCTAGTGACAAATCCAGAATAATTATTTCTTGCGCATACAGAGGTTGTCCCTGGAGAGTACGTGCATCATTGTGTCATGATGGGCACTCCATCATTGATTAGATACAAAATGGCATATGATGGTGCAATCGCAACACTACATGGAATAGAACAGTGGGCTGTAATTAGTGATGGTGAGCTAGTGACTACGCCGGCTTCACTTTGACCTTGTGGTAGACCCAAGAAAAGGCAGAATTAAGAATTTCTTAGAGGTAGGAAATAAAAGAAAAATTGGTCATAAGTGTAGTCGTTGTAACTTATCGGGCCATCATAGAAGCACTTGTAAGAATCCTTTAATTGTGGGAGGTGACGAGATTGGTTCTGATGATCTGCTGCCTGCCTGCCTAGTACATCTAATGCTCAGCCAAGATAGGATGTACTGCTTCCTAGTACATCTAATGCTTAGACAATATAGGACTGAAATGGTGATTTTGTACAGCTTTTTACAGTTGTCTGAAATGGTGATTTTGTACATCTAATGTTTACAGTTGTCTGAAATGTTTTTTTTGGAAGAAATGCAGTTATTTCTTTACGGGTTCGACGATGCACAGCAGTTCTTTATCTTTTTTTTTTATACGATGCACAGCAGTTATTTCTTATGGGTACATCTAATGTTTACAGTTGTCTGAAATGCAGTTATGCCCGAATTGCTTGTCTGAGTTTGGTTTACTTTAGACGATGCACAGCAGTTCATAAAAGATACTTTATACGATGCACAGCACTTCAGAAATGATTACTTTAGACGATGCATAGCAGTTCTTTAGTTTGGTTTGCTTGTCTGAGTTCGGTTATACAAGCCGTTGCATAGCAGTTCCCTTTTTTGGTAGTTTAGCTCTACATGAAACCTGTTTTTGGTAGTTTGCTATTCATAAAAGATACAAGGAATCCCAAGATACAAAGCCATTGACAAAATATTTATATTGCTCTTAATAAAATTTATTAAGAAATTGTCTTCTAAATTCTTGCTTTTTGGAGATAAGGATACTGTCAACAAGCTGCACATGATCTCTTGGGACAAAATTTGTCGTCCCAAACTGAATGGCGGCCTGGGCATCCCTTCTTTGGCTGCCTTGCAATATGCTTTCAATTGCTCTATTATATCTAGAATGTATAATTGTGTATCTCCTTTATCTGGCTGGCTTCTACATAGGTACTCTTCTCCTTGGCGCCCCCTACCTACTTACTCTTCTAAATTCTGGAAATTGATCTGCGGTACTGCCATTGAAGCCAAAAATTTCTTTAGTTTTAAAATTACTGCTTTGGCACCTGTTACCTTATACTGGGATCATTGGTTTAATAATTCCTCTTTAGCTGATAGTATGGCTGATTTTCATTTTTACAATGGCACCTCTGCTAATACCTGTTTGAAGGAGTACATTATAGATAATTCTTGGAGAATACCTAGCCATCTTCCTAATTCTGTTTTGCAACTCATTAGTGAGCTGCATATTTCTGATTCTGCTACTTTCTTAATCTGGAATAACTCGGGAGCTGGTGTATTTAGTGATTTTGTTAAAGGGTATTATTTTGATTTGAGTATCTGCACTTGGGCATCTCTCGTATGGCATAAGGGGGCTGCATTGCGATATTCTGTCTATGTCTGGATGAGTATGGTGGGGGGGCTTAAAACTGCGGACGCCCTTCATAAACGTAACATTATGGTGCAACCTTTGTGCAGTCTTTGTAATGCTTTTTCTGAGTCCACAACGCACTTATTTTTTGAATGCTCTGTCTCGTATTCCATTCTGGCCCGCAACATTCCGGTTTCTCATGGCCTTCTGCTTAGGCCGAGTGCGCTACATCTCTTTGAATGGATTGCTTCCTGTTTTGCTGATAACAAACCTGAGAGGAATTTTTACTTTCTCATTTCTAGCTGCACTATCTACCACATTGGAAGGAAAGAAATGATAGGAGGTTTGGGTCCTCCTTTAAATGTGTTAATACGGTTGCACTGATCATTAGAAGAGCTGTATTTGAAAAAATTTCGAATTGGAAAGATGTTGGTATTCTCAGGGAGCTGCTGTAATGGGAATCTATTTATCTCTGGCCCGTCTCGTTGCTCATCTCCGACTGGCCTGAGGGATTTTCTGCTTGGACGATGATGTTCCCAATTCAGGCTCTTCTTGGATGGCCTTCGGGCAACCAGGAGGATTCTCGTTGCTGCCACTTACATGCTACTCTTAGCATTTCTTCTGATCTATGCTGAGTCCAAGCTTTTTATTTTTTCAACCTATTTTGATTTTTTTGGTGCTGAACTGTAACCCTGGGCTGAGTTTTTGTTCTTCTTTTTTGCAGGTTTTACTTTCTACAGTTAATTTTTGGGTTAAATCTGTCTAATTTTTTGGGGCCTAATTGGCCAGCCTCTTTTTTTCTTTGAGGCTATTGTTATTTACCTGTAACTTTCTTTTATCATCAATACACGGGCTATGCCCAAATTTTCACAAAAAAAAAAAAAAAAAAAAAAAATTTACATAGACTAAAACAGAACACATGTCAACTATTACATTAACTGAAAGTTACATTCATTGATTCAAACTTACATTGACTCGAAGTTACATTTACTCACACCTATTGCTATGATCAACATTAAAATAAGCAGTACAACCAACAAGATTTTTATTTGTAAAAGCTTGGCTTTAACATGAGTTAAGCTTGTTTCGATAACATTTGAACTTCTTCGATAATTCATATCATGCTCTGATTCATTGAGTTCATCACACCACCGAAAAAAATTACAATCTTCTTCTGATCTATTCCGGGAACATATGTAGAATTTTCTTCCACAACTACACGATTTGTATGATGTATATATTGTACATTGCAAATTGCAATGACAATATACTTGATTATTCGGGTTTCCAATTGGTGTTGCCGAAGAACTTGAACTCATTGTAAAAAAATGCTAAACCTGTAAGATAAAGAGAGAAAGACAGCTAATTAGCTATACAAGCGTATAAGTAAATTTCTCTCTAAATTTGCCGCCTTGGCATTCACTCTAAATTTGCTGCCTTGGCATTCAATCAAACAATATTTCAGATTTTAGATTTCTCTCTAAATTTGCTGCCTTGGCATTCAATCAAACAACATATAAGTTAAATTTGCTTCTTTGGCATTCTCTAAATTTCCAAACACATCAAGCATTCCAGATTATAAGTAAAATTGATGCCTTGGCATTCAATCAAACAGGTCACACCCAACTGTTAATTTTCAATGAAAAAAAAAAAAAAGCTAGAACTCGCCAAGCTCATCCGGCCAAACAAAACAAAATGAAAATGATACAAAAAAAAAAAATGAAAATGAAGACAAGCTCATCCGACCAAAAAAAAATGAAAATGAATACAATCTCATCCGACAAAATGAAAATGAAGACGATGCATAACCTTGCCGAAACAGAGAAATGAGAACCTTGCGGGAAAAAAAATGATGAGAAATAGAGGATGCAGGGTAAACAATACATTCATTGCCGAGCTAGATCAATTAAAAAAAAAACTAGAACCCTAAATCCCGGACAAGGCTTTAGACGGGGAAGACGATGCATACCTTGCCGAGCTCCTGCGAAGTGATCGAACAGTACGAAATCAATGGTGAAGGCGACGGCTTTAGCTGCGAAAGACAATGCACAGCGCGAACGAAATCCTTGGAGCTCGCTACGGCTAAAAGGGGGAAGAAGCTGCTCGCCCGAAATGAAGAACATTACGAAATCAATGCTCGCCTCGGGCAGGGTTTTAACTCTCCGTTAACGGAGTGGTATTTTAAAGTATAGAAATGTTATTTGAGTGGTATATTAGTAAATATAACACTTTGAGTGTTAAATATGTATTTTGAAATGTTTTAAGTGTCATGTATGTAAAAATCCCAAAAAATAAATTTAAGAATAGGCAAAGTCGCCCATCAAATGAGCGACTTATGCTGACTTAGACTTGCTGAGTCATGCATGTCTCAATCGTCGAACTAACATACGACTTATTTAAAAAAATGTTACTATAGTAAGTTGCCAATTAAACGGGCGACTTACTACATTAAATTCTGAAAAATAATTTAAAAATAAATTAAGTGAAAAATATATTAAATAAATATACTTAAAAAATAATTTAAAAAAATAGAGGAAGAATAAAAAAAAATGTTAATGTAAACTACAATTTCTATATTTTAATAGAAGTTAATAATTTTAAAATATATGTTCATCAAAATTTGATAAAAATTTTATTTATTTTGACAGTATTAAAATTGCAATTTGTATTTTTAATGGATAGGCGTTATACCGAAAAGTAAAGTGACAAAAAAAAAAATAATGATTCAAAGTTTCTCCTTAAACACAAGCTTCGAAAGTAAATATCATAACTCTATATTTTTGTTGTCTCTATTTTTTATTTATAATTATTTTTCAAGTATATTTATTTAATATATATTTTCATTAATTTTAATTTTAAATTATTTTTCAAAATTTACTATAACAAGTCGCCCTTTTAACGAGCAACTTACAATAGTAAGCAACTGGCACATGACTCATCAAGTCTGAGTCAGCCTAAGTCGCCCGTTTGAAGGGCAATTTTGTCTACTTTTAAATATATTTTTTTCAATACTTAATTAAATTATTAAATTTTTAATAATTCCTAGTTTAAAAATTTTCCCATTTGTTGCAGGCTGACTCCGCCACATTTGCCGATTGCATCGGTCGACTGATCTCAACGTTAAAGACCAACAATGTGATATCTAAAAAAAGTAAGAAAAAAATCGTCCCAAACGAATCCATAAGATAGTATCAAAATCACTTTCTAGCACGTAGCACGACTGATATATGCCAGCGAATAAAACAGTAAACAAACCTTATAAACTTTGTCCGTCCTTAGTTAGGTCTAATGATATTCATACATGTTAAGCTGTCTTTTTAAGGTTTAGCTTATTGCAATAATAAATTAAATCCATCTCTTTAAGAACAACGTGATACCAGTAAAGATTCCAAACGTATCTCTATTATTTGATGAAGCACGATGTAGGAGTAGGTGAAAGTTGGTTCAGATTTCAAACTGCTATTAAGTCATTTGAAAATATTTATTCTTCTGATCTACTTAGGAATGAAGTAGCTAGAAAGAGAGATGGAATTCTCATAAGAATATACCTGAAGAATATAGAATTCCTATTACTTTCTTAACGCCTAAAGCTATTGCAGGAGATGATTGTAGTTTTTTGTAAAGATGATTATAAAGTTGTTGTAGAAAAATAACTTTTTTCGATCGTTTATTTAACACCCGATCGATGTTTATTATTTTATGATAGCAATGATACTATTTAACTTTGGATCTAGAGATCAAAGTATTGCATGTCTTCTTGATCGTTACATCTGTTGTGTTCTTGTCGTTTCTTTTAAATTGATTATAAATAGCTAAAACTCTAGAAAAATGATCTGAAAGTGACTTGATTTCTTTCATGTTTAATAATTAAACTCTCCTTTCGAAGTTTGAAATCACTTTTGTTTAAGTTTCTCTTCTATCTTGCAAGAGATTTGAACTCCAACCCACCTTCAGAAAGGGTTCACCATCTGGTTCGCCACTTGCAAGCCACACGACATGCGACGTCTCACCTAACCCATCAGCTTCACCTAACTCACCTGCGAAATTCGAAATAGAGATGGTCCGCGGGTCGTGTCGGGTCAACCCGACAACCCGCACAAATCGGGTTAGGGTTGGATTTCCTGACCCGTTTGTAGAAACTGGTCAAGTTAGGGTCGACCCGGAGTCCCAGATCAATCTAGGTTGGACCCGAACCCGACCCGCAAACCCATTTTGACACTCCTAATTTAGAGCATTTTTTATATGCGGTAGAACTTAAGACCTTCTCAAAACAATCGCCATCTAATGCATGGTAGGTTATTCAAATAAGATTTGAGTCAATTGAATTTATGTCGTTATGTTCGATTCAAATAACTTTGAACCAAAAATTAAATGGGTTGAATTTGACTCAAGTTATTTTGGGTCAGGTCAAATTTGGATATGACTCAAATCTTCTCAAAACAATGACCATTGTCCATTGCTGTCACTATTTATTTTTACACTAAATTAATTTACCTTAAATTAAAAAAAAAATCTCCTTTCTTTATTTTACACTCATTCAAATAATTCTAAATTATTTTAAATATATTATACGCATTTTATTCTGCTTTTCTGTTCCAACAAAGCTGATGGCTCCCACGTAAACAGAGCTAATGCCACACATGAGACTTGCCTTGGAGCTAGCTAGCTAAGCTATCTAAATCATTGAAAAATCAGCAAGGCAGACCCCCACAATGATACCTTCTCTTGTCCTTTGTATAACTAAACTACACCAAATCACTAATAAAAATAGGTCTCTGATTAGCCCAATAATTAAATCGCAAGTCACAAGAAACCATGTGACAGTTCCCAGCTAACATGCATGAAAAGAATCCTAACACTAAATGACAGAGCTAAGCAAGCCATGGATCAAACCAATCCAGGCCTATAAAACTACTTCAGCAAAGCAGGCTCAGAAGACCAAGCTATAGCTTGATTGTCTGCTTTACTTCTGTTCTGAAAAATGGAGATACTAAGCTTCAAAAATCTCGTCTTCCTCGCCTTGTTAGGGTTTCTGATCAGCTTTGTTGAAGCAGACCTTAAGTTAGGGTTCTATGATAAGAGCTGTCCTAAAGCAGAGAAGATTGTGTTCGATTATGTGAAGAAGCATTTCCCAAACGCGCCAGCTTTAGCTGCTCCTATTCTTAGAATGCACTTCCATGATTGCTTTGTTAGAGTAAGCTTAGTTAAACTCTTCTCTGTCCATGAATTAATGTATTTTACTGTCTCCTAATTACTGTTATCTTATTTAAACTATTTAATGCCATTGGTGATTAGAACATTAAATTTTTATAATTTTATCCAACCAAGTGTGATCACCTACATGAATCCTTTTTCTTTATTGCATCTTGCTAGGAAAGATTAATTATTATGTGCGGGTGTCGAATATCATCCGGAGGCCAACCAGAATGTGCCATGTTACCCCTTACTCGGTACAGCGGCTCGGTACTACTTGAAACTGCGGTTGGATATTGCTGACGTGACGCATTTTGGTTGGTCTTCGGACAGCGTTTTATGTCTGGTCTCCCCATAGAATAATTTCTCTTAAATCTAATAAGAGTTAAATTCTCATTTAAATCTAAAAAAGAAAAGATCATTCTTAATATTTCTAAACCCTAAACTAAGACATAAATGTAATTTATGAAATAATTATTTAATAAATTTCAGCAAATTAAACCGCTGATATTTTCTAATTATTGCAACTGCGGAGCCAAATTTTTATATCATTAAGTTTTTAAGAGATATAATTGAATCTCTTCTTTAAATGAAAATTATTGACTAATTTTATTATTAATTTTTGTGTGCAAGCTATGAAAATATTTTTGGAGATTTTGTTTAAATGAAAAATATCTTGAAGAGATAATTTCTTGATATTGTGATATCTTTTTTTTCAATATTAAAAGATTGTCATAGCTTGTGGGTTCATATTATAAATTATATATCTCCAAAATTTTAAATAACTATTATAAATAGAGCTTGTGAAGGAATAATTTGACATTCTACCATGGGCGGATCCACCACATGCTTAGCCCACCCTCAATTTTTTTTTTAAATATTTAGTGTGGAAATTTTGAAATATTTTGGGTATTTTGGGCATTTTTCCGCCCCCCTCCCCCCCGAACCCAAAATTTTTTTTTGCCCAGCTTAAATTAATACTAAGCATCTTTGTCCATCCCCAAAAAAATAAACTTTTTTGATCCACCCTAAAAAAAGAAACTGGATCCACCCCTGCATTCTACAATCATAACTATACAGCAAGAAGGTGTAGGAATTGGATTCGAGCTTTCTTATCTACTTAAGCATTTGTTTCAAGTTTGAGCCATATTTTTCACTTGAGCCGAGCTCTAGTTCGATAAAGTATAAATTAAACTAAAGTAAAAACTCTCTCTCTCTCTATATATATATATATCTAAGTTTTAGTTTTATCAAGAGGAGAAACATTCAATCATTGCAAAATAAACTCCTACACTAGTCATAAGAAAAGATTAATAATAGTTAATGGCGACAACTTCTCATCATCCAATCTCATTGAATGAATGTGTTATTAATCTCCACTACTAGAAATTGTTATTTTTTATAGCGCTTAATAGCACCTTTTTTTTATAACCGCTGCTAAAAGGATTTTTAGAAGCGGTGTAAACCGTGGTTTGTAATCTTCTTGACTAGCTACTAATCTCCCGTGAGCTCCTTCCCATTGTAATCTCCCTCTCCCGCGAGCTCTCTACCATTGTAATCTCCCTCGATATTCATCATCGCCCGTGCCCTAGCTAGCTCCCGCAATCCAGTGTCTCTCAGCAGGCTTGCGTACGTATACATCTCTGCTTCTAGCTTCCTTATCATGATCGCCTACATCTCCAAGGCTCGCATCTGTCCGTCTCAGGTTCACGAACGTCTCCCAGCTTGCATACGTCTCTGTTGGCCTCCTTCTCCGACGTGCCCTAGCTCGCATCTCAAAGAAGCACATATGCGGCCAACTACTCTTCATCAATCGAGCCGTTGTACTCCAGCATCAAACCGTTACTATAGACCCATTTTCCAAATTTGCAGGTCTTAAAACCGTTGTAATGTAAAACACAATTCCCCTTGGCCTATTGGTTGAGAGCTTAGGCTTCCAACTAAGAGGTCTAAGATTCGAGTCCATGTGTATGCGTTGTATGTGTGAGTTTGCCTTAAATGGCCTAAATGTCCCAAAAAAAAAAAAAACCGTTGTAATAAGCATAATTGTGGGTGTTAAAACCGCAACTAAAATAAGCGCTGTGGAAGTCATTTGCATCGATAATAAATACGGGATATACAGCGGTTTATAAACTGCTGCTAACAGTAAGTGTTTTAACCGCTGCGATGAAAAAATGCTGCCAAAGTTTATTTTAATAATAGTGCTTATATTTATCTCATATAAATTTTATATGAAATATAATATCTTCATCTATATACTTCGAAATTTAGTAGATTATTTAATTTTTTGCGACAATGAATATAAGTTGATCTCATCAAACCACATAAAATTTATGAAGCTATCTTATGTATTTATTTAATTTAATTTTTCATCTTAATCTATTTTGCCAGTTATAATTAACTTAACAATAACAACATAGTTTATCAATTTCAGAGCTGTTTTAACCTAACCTAACAACATTTAAGTTATAATTACGTTTTTCTTTCTTCCTCATTTAGGGTTGTGATGCTTCTGTTCTGATCAACTCCACCAGTACAAACCAGGCAGAGAAAGCTGCAACACCCAATTTAACCCTTAGAGGCTTTGGAGTCATTGATATCATCAAAAGCTTAGTGGAAAAAGAATGTCCTGGTGTTGTTTCTTGTGCTGATATTCTTGCTTTGACTGCTAGAGATGCAGTCGCAGTTGCGGTAAGATTTATCTCAGCTAAGTTCTTAATTATCCTGTTACATAGTACTTAAGTCCTTAATTTCCATTAGTGATTGGATGAAATTATTAATTAATGTTAACAGGGAGGTCCATTTTGGCATGTTCCTACTGGGAGGAGAGATGGCTTGATCTCCAATGCAACAGAGGCCTTGAACAACATTCCACCTCCAACATCTAATTTCACTGCTCTGCAAAAATCATTTGCTAATAAAGGGCTTAATCTGACTGATCTGGTTCTTTTATCAGGTAATTAATTTGATTAAAAACTTAAACATCCTTTAGGGCTCAATTGGTTGCTTAAAGTTGAAAATTATGCTTTGAAAAATAATGGAAATTGTTAATTCTATCATTTAGATGGATATAATTATCACAAATATGTTGGGAAGAACAGCTTGTGAGTAAGGACACTTATGAGTAGGGGTGTCAATTTGGGTCGACAGGTCGGATTCGGGTCGAACCTGAGTTGATCTGGTTCTAAAAGGGCCAACTCGAATTCAACCCGTTTTTGCAAACGGGTTGGCTATTTCAACCCAGACCCGACTCGCGCGGGTTGCCGAGTTGACATGACCCGACCCGAATTTATGAGATTTGGCTGAAAAAGTTGTGCATCGGCAGAGACTTGTCGGGCAACGCACGCGAAGCGACTCGACTCATCGGGCAACCCGGTCAGCCGGACACTCGACGCGGACAGGGCGAGCAACAGACACGGGCAAATTGTTCCCGGGTCATTTTTCGGATTTTTGGGTCAACTCGAACTTGACCCTATTTTTTAAACGGGTCAGTTTGCTAAACCAAACCTAATCTGTTTCACAAACGGGTTGACCCGAACCCGAATTTTTCTGGGTCGGATTTTGAGTCATCTCAAAAATTGACAACCCTACTTACGAGAATGGACAGATTATTTTTCAAAGAGAATAAAAAAGAATATAATAGAGTTTTTGATTTTTTTTAGACATCTTTCTTAATGTTTTATAAAAACAGCTTTCTAATATAAAAATTTTTGAATTTTGAAATTTTTATACCAAAAACTATCCTAAACAAAGTCTTAATATAATAGTGATTTTTCATGAAAAATTTGTAGTTACCAATATGTTTTAGCTAAATTATATATAATTGGTTCAATTGACTTTCTTAATTAGGTGCACACACAATCGGAATCTCTCACTGCTCATCTTTCAGCAATCGCCTCTACAACTTCAGTGGAAAAGGTGATGAAGATCCATCTCTAGACAAGGTCTATGCTTCCAATCTCAAGAAATTAAAATGCAAAACTCCAAATGATAACACAAGCACAGTTGAAATGGATCCAGGAAGCTTCAAAACATTTGATCTTGATTATTATAAGCTTCTGTTGAAAAGGAGAGGTTTATTCCAATCTGATGCAGCACTTACTACTGTTTCTGCCATTAAAGCTCAGATCTCGAAGCTTGCTGGGGGTCCTCTTGAAGTATTTTTCAATGCGTTTGCTCAATCGATGGAGAAGATGAATAAGATTGAGGTAAAGACTGGCAATGTAGGTGAAATTAGAAAGAACTGCGCTGTTTTTAATAGTTAAATCAAAGCTAAATGGCTTTGAGATTCAGATATTTTAAATCTCCGTGTAATGGAATAACGGCTATATTTGAAGACTGAGGAAGATTGTAAACATGTGTTCTATTTTTTCATTGAAAATTAAAAGAAGTTCTTTCAATTTTCTTACAGATTGAATATATACTTTCAATGTGAAATGAATTTGTGTGATGATAAACAGAAATTGTTTTCAGAAGATGAGAACTATTCAAATCAAATCTATTTCACTAAGTTGATCAGGATGTTCATGGTGGTTTTGAAATTATGATAATAAATATCTATTGCAAACGTTGTTCTGCATTGAAGGAGAAGCTGAAATGAAAATAACTTGAAATTTGCTGAAATTCCTAAGATCAATTAACTACTAATTACTCTCTAATGGTAAAAAGCCAAATTATTACAATATACCTATTATTTTTTTAAATTTTCACAAACAACAAAAACAACATCAAGCCTTTAGCCCACTACACGGGATCAACTACATGAATACTTTTTCTCCATTGTGTCATGTTCATAGTCAAATTCTCATTTAGATCTAATAAAAAATGTCATTTCTAATATTTTATAACCAAGTCTTTTTAGGTCTACCTCTACATTTCTTAACATCGGTTAAATCTAGTACATCTACTCTCCTAACAGGGTCATTAGAAAGCCGTCGTTTTATGTGACCAAATCATCTAAGGTGACTCTCTCTAATCTTATCTACCACTGGAGCTACTCCAACCTTTTCATGTATATACTAATTTCGTATCCTGTCTCTAGGAGTAAAGCCACTTATCCACCTGAGCATCCTCATCTCTGCAACACTTAACTATCAAACAAGCATGCTTATAAACAAATCTAATGAGTATTCTTGAGCTATCAAATGAGCAAGATCTAACGATGAAATATAATAAATTAGAAATTATAAGGAAATTAAAACTACAATATATATTTGTTGACCTCTAAGCATTAACCAGCACAACAAAAATGAAAATCCCGTGTAAATACCTATAAGCTGTTCATGCATTTTGATGAAGATGCTCCCTACACCAACTTTATGACAGGCATGATCATCTCCCATGGTCACAGCACCACTATCAAGCTTCTTGTAGGTACCGAACCACTTTTTAATGGAACAAATGTGATAGGTAGCACAATTATCCAGAATCTAGCAGGAAACATCTGAATACAATATTTGATATATCTGAATCTTCATCACGCACTTCTATACTAAGATTAGCCTCGATGCAAACTCACTTTCCTATTTTCCCTTCTCCTTCAGCTTCGGTCAATCTTTCTTTCAATGAATAGTCTCCAAGCAAAAAACACACTGATTCTTTCCAAGATTGCGCCAACTAGACTTGTCCTGCTTGTCACTATCGCCCCTTTTATTATTCTATTTCTCATATCTTCCTTGTTGGAGTGTGAGAGCCTCAACTGAATCTATCTTTGTAGACTCTTTGTCCCAACACCGGAACTCATGGTTCAACAATACAATAGTCACCTCACCCATGACCTCCTTCTCATGAATGAATGTCATTATGAAGTTTTCGTAATCATCTGGGAAGAAATTCAACAGGAGCGACTTGTTTTTATATCTAACATCTTCATCCAATTTAAAAAGATATGCAAATAACTTTGTGAAGTCATTCAAATTCTCATCAATTACAATCCCATGCTTCATCTGAAGCTAGTAGAGCCGCTGTTTCATATGGAGACGATTCTCCACTCCTTTTGTCAAATTTTTATTCTCCAACGTCTTTCACAGCTTCACAGTAGAAGTCTCCATCATCACTCCATATACTTGATCTCCTGAGATAGTAATTTCTAATCAAGCCACAAGCCCTCCGATTCATTTTGATCAATTCTCTTTCAAAAATTTTTTTAGAACGTTCATTAGCATCCAAAATATCCTCTAGATTCAAAGAGCACAATGCATCCATCACCTTATATTGCCACATGCTAAAGGTTCCCTTGCCATCAAATTTATACACGTTAATTTTGATGGGATATGTAATCACCTGATGAATCAATGCCTTCTCCACCGATGAGGTGGATATATTCATGGCTCCACCGGATCTTATAGCCTCCACCAAATTACAATCTCCTAATGATGCCATAATTACACTAATATGGCTTAACAATCAATCAAGCCTAGTGCGTCTAATCCGTCCGAATGTTGCTACAAGCCCGGTCGAACCACACTAACAGAAAATCTTCCTGTTCGTTGTTGTCAAAATTTGTTGAAATATAGCTCTGATACTAATTGTTGCACAAACAATAACATCGAAAATAAAATGCACATAACATAAACACAATAAACACAGTGATTTACATGGTTCGGTGAAGATGTCTACATCTACGGGGAGGGGATGATGATTTCACTATATTGAAGAACAATAAAGAATTACAATAGCTCTCAAGCTTTTTCTTCTCTCATACACTCAACAGCATCCCCTAGGGATCTATTTATAGGTTTGAGCCAAAGTAAAATAGAAAAAAAAAACTTCATAATATATAATCCTAATCAAATCCCTAATTAATGCAATAATCAAATCCCCTTAATTAATGCATCAATCAAATTCCTAGTTAATGCAATAATTAGATCAACTAATTCATGTATCAATTAAATCTCCAATCAAATCAACTTAATTAGAAATATAATATATTTCCTAATTAATGGGTCATTTAAAGCTTTACAAATAAAACTTTATTACAGTTTGGAAATAAATCCAAATCAACTTTAACATGCATTAGAAAGCGAAATGCAAAAACTATCATATATATCACAAAGTGGAACCAGGAAGAGCTCAGAGTGGGCAAATATCACAAAGTGGAACTAGGAAGAGCTCAGAGTGGACAATTGCCCACCCTGAAAAAAAAAATTTTAGAAAAAATTTATTTTAACTATTTTGCCTACCACCTTCAATAAATGCAATTGCCACATTCTAAGAAAAATCAATTTCTATTTCATATGTAAGACTATGCACTTCACAATCCTATTTTACCCACAATCAAAAGAGAGGCTGCTTATCAAATGTGTAATTGAAAAAATAAATTTTTACAACCAATAAATGACACATTTCCACATCAGAAATTACTCAAATAAATAATTAAGAATATTTCTAATGTCTCATTTGGTTGCTTAATTGCAGGCAAAAGAATGCCTAAAAAAGTTAATCTTTTGTATATGAAATTTAAATTATTATTATTTTTTAAAATTTTAAGGAATTTCTAAATGATAAAACTTATATATTTTTTTAAAACACAGAATATTGTAAAATTAACTATTTTAAAAAATGTACCCTAACATGTATATATTCAATAAGTTCTCCTTCGCCATCTTTTAAACAAAAAATAATATTTATTAAATAATAAAAACAGTTTATCAAATTTTATTATTATTTAAAAAAAAAAGTATGCCTATTTAAATTTCACAAATATTTCATCACTTCCTCATCATAATATCCGACACGCGATTCCTACTTCGGTCGACGGTTGCCGGCGCGCCTTTTGTAGGGCCGCTCCACCGTCTCTTTTGGACACTTCCCTTCTCGAGATCGAGAGGAACAGCCGGCAGCTCGGGTTATACCACGACAACGTCAACCTCTCTCTCTCGCTGTCGCCAACCTCTCCATCCATACTCCCACCCTCGCATTCTCTCTCTTCTACTAAGGTCACCGGAAGTCCACCTACGCGGCGACCTAATCCTACGCGGCGGAAACAAAATAGGCATGACTGAATAACAAAGCCCACAAGGTGTTTGATAAAATGCTTGACTAAACAGCTATATTTCTTTTGCATTCTTCTATCTGATATGCATGTCCCTCAAGGAATTTGGGCTCTTTATTTCGTATTCTGAAATTTATCATTCAATTAAGCTATATATTTTTTTTCATAGAACTTTCTAATGGAGTTAAGTGGCTCAAGATGGAAGGGGAAGGGCTTTGCTGACATTGCTGCAGAGAATCCCATGTCTGAAATTGTGAGGAAACTCAAATATTTTCTCACTCAATCAAAAGAAACAGCTATGCTTTCCGGCTGTGTCTCCCTCCTTGAGGCAAAGACAGAACTTGCAGACCTTTTGAACCGCTCTTGCTTCGGCCGCCAGATCACCACATCAGAGAAGGCCAACCATTGGTTTCAGCTGAGTTCGGAAGAAACCTTCTATATGCTTCATGATCTCCAATCCTTAACTATCATAAACCAGACCGAGAGCCCTCTCAGTGAATTGGAGCTATGGAATTATATGAAAGTTAACAAGGAAAGATTTCCAGAGCTCTACATGGCATATGCTCATCTCAGAAGGAAGAATTGGGTGGTTCGAACTGGAGCTCAATATGGTGCGGACTTTGTGGCTTATCGTCATCACCCAGCTCTTGTGCATTCTGATTATGCTGTGGTTGTTCTTCAGGAAGGTGATGGCATTGTCCAGAAGAATGGGAGACTGCGAGCTTGGTCGGATTTGCAGTGCAGTCTTCGAGTGAGTGGAAGCGTCGCGAAGACATTGCTTGTTCTTTTTGTCAACAGGAATGGAAGTGATGGAGCTTTCCCTTCTTGTTTGCAACATTTCAGTGTTGAGGAGAGAACAATCACTAGATGGGTTGCAGAGCAATGCAGGGAGGACGAGTGAAGCCTTATACTTGTGCTCGCCATCTTCATTGTAATGTTGAGTAATTTGGATTCAGGCAAACTTATTATTCATGGTTGTAGAGAAAGAGTTTATCGACTTAGACTTCGTTTGGGACGACTATCTTACTGCTTCTTAAAATAAATTTTTAGTATAAAAATTTAAATTTTTATACTAGAAAGTTGCTTTAAGAAACATAAAATACTTTCATTCATAAGTTGACGGAGAAGCGTAATCCGGTCGATTGGGTGTCTTAATGATCTCAGGTGTCTTAGTGATCTCATTGGAGATCTAGAATATATATATCTTACGGGGAGAACCATTGGAACGAGTTTTGGATTCCTTAATCTCAAAGCATCTAAGAGAGTAAGGTTTTTCGAAAGGATGAATGATGGGGACATCAGATCGTGGAAGGTTTACCAGAGACGTGGTCGCCGATCTACGGCCACGATAGATTCATTGTATTTCTGATTATGTCATGTACTGTTTTTATTTTCATGTCGTGTACTTTGCTTATTTTATTTATTTTCCGTTGTACCCTTCTAGTGAATGGGTGTTGTATGTAAGCCCCGAGGGCATGTTAGTCTTTTATTTCTTGAGTCTTTTATACTAGGCTATTTATAGCTCATTGTTCTATTTTCTGAGTAATAAATGATTATTATAAAATTTTCCTACACTTGTGTTTGAGAGTTTTTGGAGAGAACTTTGGAGAGATCCCTAGAAGAGGGAGATTGGCGTAATACCCACCAACCTAGATAAGTCGGGTTCGTGGTTCCTTTCTTGTATCTCTTTTTCTTTCTTCCTTTCTCCTCCACCCCACCTTGCCGCCGGTTTCCCCACCTCACCCGAGCCCCCTCCTCCCCCTTCAATCCCATGGTCCAACCCCTTACCCGAACCCCCAATGCCGCCGGTCCCAATTCCCTAGCTGCCGGTCAGACCCCTTCCATCCCCTCCCTCCATTGCTCCACCTTGCCAAATTGGGATTGACATCATTGGGGCTGATTTGAAATTCAAATTCAAGCAATTAGAATTTTAAAATCTTTCCTAAGTTAGTCAATCTATTTTTGGAAAGTTTCTAAACTTAAACTATTTGAAATTTAAATTAAAATAGGAGTTAAGTAATGCTTTCCTAAAATCCAGAATTTAATTTAAGCAAGCTTGGACACTTGGTATTAAACCCCAAGCCCATGGATGCCGCCGGCCTCCCCTCTCTCCTAGCCCATTAATGCTCCCTTAATTATTTCCTAAACTCAAGTCTTCCTTTAGAAAATAATTCCAAATCCTATTTCCCCCTTCTTGGCCGAATTTTTCAAATCCCCTAATTCCTCAAATCATTTCCTAAATCAAATGATTTAGGAAAATTAATTCCCCACCCCCAATTGTCCCGCCGCCCCCTCTTTACGCCCCCTCTCTATCCAACCGCCTCTTTCTCTCTCTCTCCCTACACTTAATTCCTCCACCGGATTTGAAGGATTGGATTCTCCTCCTAGAACTTCAATCCTTGTTTTCTAAAATCTGAAATTTCACTTCAGATTTTTGGAAAGGAACTCGTTCTTAGCCTCTTCCCGATTTTCCCTTGGAGAGAAACTTCTCTCTCCCGAAGAGTCAAGAGGGTAAATAATCCTTGGAGGACTTGCTAACTAGCACCTATGAATGGCAGATCCGGAAACTGAATACGGCTTAACCTTCGACGCGGACGGCTTCACTGATATTCTCCAGTCAACCTTCTTCGATGTGAATACAAGAGTTGATCATACCGTCGAGGACTACCTAGAGCGTATTCTTGACACCTTAGTGGAGGAAATCGATGAGCACTTTGAAGGCGTCGAGTGGAGGATCTCCACCGCTCCTTGACGATAGGTTATCTTTTCCCCTTTTAATATATTTCTTTAATCTAACTCTCTCTTGTGCTTGATTGTAGTCACGAATGACGACTCCCCCTACTACTACTACTAAGCTTAGTAAACGTAGGGTTTTGAGCGTGCCTTTATGCTTACTAATTTTCATTGTTAGATTAGGGATTGTATTGATACTACTACTTCGGCATCAAGTGATTTACTAATTGATTTTGAAAGTTTTTCAAACTCTATGGTTATATAATTTAGCCTAAGCGGGTGTGACCCCTTTCTTGTTTTATTCATTGTTTTAGAATGCTAATGGTGTCTTCTTTGTTATTCTAATCAAGAGTTGTGCAAATCTTTACATGACATTGCATTCGTACGTAATCCTGCATCAATGAATATTGCTTTTAAAAGACAAAGGATGAGGAGCTTCAATAGACAAAGGTGTTTCTCTTAATTTCTCAGCTCATCTCTGCCTCAAGTTCTGTCAATATTGCTTCTATTGATATGTCCTTAGTTTTAGATTTAGCAGTAACAAACGATATTCATCTTGAGGGAGAATTACATGGCAAAAAAGAAAAAAAAACCTTAAAGATTGATTATTTATTTTTATTCATATTGTATATGTTTTGATTTCGAATGTATATATTATCCATATCAAGATTTTGGCACGCTAAAGAGGAACATGTTACCACTTATTCTATTCCTGAACTTTCTGTTATTTTGTTTTATTCTCCACCTTTACTTTCACCTTTTTGTCCATTTTTTTATTACACTAGTACAGTCTCACTTTTAGGAGGATGAGATCGATATACTATGAAAAAGGGAGGACAAATGGAAAATACATATAGCAGAGAAGGAGAATTGGAGAGGACAATTGTTTTCATCTTAGCAAAACATGTTTAAATTTATATAGTTGTATAGTATATATCTGGATTAGCTTCACCGTTGTTTTGTTTCCTTCTGGATGTGGAGTTGTTGGACTACTGTTGCCACATCAAGTTGGTATCAAAGCCCCATGATATGGGAAAAGACAATGATAGAAGGAAGCCATCGGGGAGCTCCCGATGACGATCGGAACTCAGATGCATTGTGGGTAACGCAAAATAACATGGCAAGGTAACTTGCCACTCTGAATTTGTTTTATTCACCGTGGAAATGAGGCGAGAGTTGCAGGCTATTCAACTAGGTGGAGGATTCAATCCAAATCCTCAGCAAGCACATCCAACAAACATACCGGTTGCGCCTCGCGGCAACATGATGCCGGAACGTGAGATAAGAAAGAGACCATAAATGTTCCCAGAATTATCGGATTCTGATTGAAAAGAGCCAAAGACATGAAGGCGACATATGGAGGTTACTGATTCTGAAGGCGAGGAGTACCTTGTTCAACCACCACAACAATGACTACATCAATGACCATAGAGACAACCCAACGAATTTTGGGTTAAACTGGATATCCATTTCTTTGATGATTGCATGCACATTGAAGATTAGGGAAAGGTCAATGGAAACTTTCTTTGAGTGTATGAACATTGCACTCAAAAAACAAGTGAAAAATGCCGCCTGCCAGCTGAAAGGAGGTGCAAGTGCATGATAGTTGTAGTTGTTACAGATGTGACACCATGAAGAAAAAGGTTGTGTTCGAAGTTGGTATCAAATGAAACAGTTTTTACATGGTCATTTTCTAACCACCGACTTTGAGCAAATGCTCTACATGAGAAACATCAGCATTGTATACAAAGAACTCGCACCGCCAATGAGTACACGAAGGAGTTTTACAGGTTTAGTGCTTGCAATGATCTTAATGAATCGAACCATCAATTGGTCACTCGTTATATAGGGAGGCTGAAAGAAATAATTCAAGACAAGCTGAAGTTGAGTTCTGTTTGGTCTCTTTCACAAGCCATTAACTTTGCTTTGAGGATGGAAATGCAACTTTATTAGACACTCCCGAACTCACTCTCATTAGCATCAATTGGGCAAGTCGGTCGCTGAATCCAAACTCCCAACACCTAGAAGTAAGCCAACCCTTTTACAAGTGCAACAAAGTACACACAAAAGTAATCCGACAACTAATGCCACAGGGACGGCCAAACCCTGCACTACGACTAAAGACAACTCATATTCAAAACCAACTACATTAAAATGCTAGGTGCTTCCAACCAAGTCATAAATCGAACGAATTTCCGCATCGACCTCAGATTTAGGTTGTTAAAAGAGAATTTGAAGACATCCTAGCTATGCCAAAGGATGGTGAAGTTGCTGGAACTGAAAACATTGTGGTTGATGAAGAGGAGGCTGTAGTATGTGTTTTAGAGAAGTTGCCCTTAGCCCCATGACAACCCATCAACTCCCAACGCAACTCAATTTTTCGAACAAGGTACATTGTTAACGGGAAGGTGTGTGAATTGTTAATTGACAATGATTACATTAAGAACATTGTCTGGCAATCGCTGGTTCATGCATTGCAGCTAAAACCTACCAGACATCATCAACCATATAAAATCATATGGGTCAAACGAGGTATTGATATTCCTATTACAGACATGTGCAAACTTACACTATCTATCGAAAAATATAACTCGTGTGAAGTCATGTGACTTGCTTGAGATGGATGTTTGTCATATCATCCTGGTGTCTCCTTGGCAGTACGATAGTGGAGTCTTATATGATGGCTGACAAAATACATACCCGTTTGATTGGAAGGGAAAACGTCTTTGATTATTACCAAATTCAATTGAACCAACTCCCAGTACTCCCAAAGGAAAAGTTGTCCTTAACTTTGAGTATGTATATACACTTATGCATCCTAGCCATGAGACCTTCAAGCTATAGGCTTTGGTAGCTACTGAAGAACGTACCAACAACTCTATTACTCAACCACCTGAGGTAATTCAAGCCTTAAGCAATTTGAAGACATCAACCCATAATAACTTCCGCTTGGTCTGCCTCCTCTAATGTCCAAACAACATCATATTGATTTCATATATAGGGAAGTGTTGCCAAATTTAACCCACTATGGAATGAGCCCCAAAGAGCATAACATACTACAAGAATTGGTTGAAGACCCAGCGCAAAAACAAGTCATTCAGCCGAGCTTAAGCCCTTGCGTTGTTCCAGTCTTAATTGTTCCAAAAAAAGATGGTTAATGACAAATGTGTATAGACAGTCGTGCAATCAATAAAATGATAATAAAATATCATTACTTGATGCCTCGTTTTGATGATTTGCTAGATAAATTGACGGGTTCTAGCACTTTTTCCAAACTAGACCTCCGTAGTGGGTATCATCAGATTTGCATCGGCCCCAGTGACGAGTGGAAGATTGTTTTTAAAATGTGACGCGGTCTATACGAGTGAAAAGTTATGCCTTTCAGGTTGTGTAGTGCCCCTTCCACATTCATGTGTTTGATTAAAGAGGTATTAAAATCATTCCTAAGTAAATCTTGTCTTGTTTATTTTGATGATATCTTGGTAAATAACAATACCATGGCAGAACACATGGACCATTTTACTCAAATTTCCACACTTTGAGAACCCATAAACTATATCTCAATATATGAAAGGGTGAATTTGTTGTACCCAGAGTTTACTCCTTGGGTTTTATAATCATGACAAAAGGTGTTGCAGTAGATCCACGAAAAGTTTCGACTATAATGGAGTAGCCAGTTTCTAAAACTTTATTTGATGTGTGGGGCTTTCATCGTCTTGCCAATTTTTACCGACGTTTCATCCACGAGTTTAGCATTATTATGGCTCTAATTACTAATTGTTTAAAGATGAAGAGTTTCAGTTGAAATACATAACAACAAAACAATTTTGAAGGTAATAAAATTGCCTTGAGAGTTCAACTCATGTGTTGGCATTGTTATATTTTGAGAAACCATTTCAAGTGGACACCGACGCCTTAGCAATAAGTGTTGGTGCTATTCTTTCTCAGTTGGAACGGTCTTTTGAACACTTTAGTGAGAAATTTAGTCCGGCTCATTAAAAGTGAAGTGTCTGTGAGCAAGAATTGTATGTTGTGGTCCGATCACTCAAATATTGAGAGCATTATCTTTTACACCAGGATTTTTTGCTACTTACTGATCATCAAGCCTTACAATTTATCAATATATATATATATACTGAGGTTACATGCCTAAAATATTTAAAGGAATTATACTCCCATGATAGTGATTTTGTATAAATTTGGCAATGATGTTCTATTGTCAATCATTGAGAGGACTATTCAATACAACATGGTTTTTTTATTCAGGGGGAACATGCTCTGTGTTCCAAATTCCTCATGGTGAGAACAACTAATTAAGGATGCACATTGTGGGGGACTAGCAACCACCTTGGTAGAGAAAAAAACACCTTACAACTTCAGGCACACTGCTTTTGGCTGAGATTACATAGGTGGGATGTGAGAAGATTTATAGAACGTTGATATATTTGTCAAGAATACAAAGGCACTCAACAAAACATTGGCCTCTACAATCCTTTACGAGTTTCATATTTGATCTGGGAGGACCTGAGCATTGACTTCAAGCTGGGATTGTCGAGGACAAAGAAATGGACCGATTCCATTCCGGTCATGGTAGATCAATTCTCAAATAAGGCTCATTTTATAGCATGTAAGCGAACTTTCGATGCAGTCAATATTGCTTAATTATTCTTTTAAGAAATAGCATGGCTTCATGGATACCACGTAGTTTAACCTCTGATTGCGATGTAAAGTTTATTAGTCAATTTCGGAGAGCATTGTGGAAACAATTATGCACTAAAATCAATCTTAGTTCAGCATATTATCCATAGTCCGATGGCCAAACAGGGGTGGTTAATCACACACTTGGCAACATGTTACATTGCTTGGTACAACGACATCCAAAATAGTGGGATTATGTGTTAGTACAAATATAATTTGCATACAATTCTATGACAAACCGCTCTACAGGTTGCAACCCTTTTAGTATTGTATACACGAAGATGCCTAATCATTTGTTCGATGTTGCTGTGATTCCCAAGTGCCGTCATAGCACAGTTGAAGCATTGGCTGCCAACTACAAATCTATTCTTGAAGAGGTACATACCATAATCTAATGAAAAATATAAACAAAGTTTTTAATCCTGGCGATTTAGTCATGGTTCGCTTACACAAAGAAAGGTTTCCCGTCAGCACTTATTCCAAGTTAAGCCCACATAAGATTGGATCTGCTCCCATTCTTCAATGCATCAATAATAATGTTTATGAGGTTGATCTTCCATCCCACATAAACAACTCATCATCTATCTCCAACATCATTGATATATATACTTATCATCCTCCTGATGAGCTGACACTGACGAACATTCAGATAATAACAGAACCTCTTGCAACCGAGGGGAACTGATGCTTGGCACACTTAAGAGGAACATCTTACTACTTATACTATTACCTAACTTTCTATTATTTCATTTTATTCTTCACTTTTACTTTCAGCTTTTACCTCTTTTAATAGAAGAGAAGGAGAATTGGAAAGGGCAGTTGTTTTCATCTTAGCAAAACCGCTTTTAATTAATATAGTTCTATAGTATCTCTTTGGTTTAGCTTCGCCATTGTTCTGTTTCCTTCTGTGTGTGGAGTTGTGGACTACCGTTACCACATCAGATTTTCTAGCTAACTCAATTAGAATTGGGATATCTATTTTCAGCACTACAAATATTTTAGTTGATAAACGTAGCTCAGTGATTATTCTATCCCCAATTGTCTTCATAAATCTTAATTTAACCACTGTTAAGCTTCGAACTAAGCATCATATCATTGGTGATTTAGGTGGACATACTATAAATATTTTTGGCACATAAACTCTTTCAGGAACATTGGGGGAACCATATTTACAATCAACTCTTCTCATCGAGTTCATATTAGTAGACATTAGTTCAATCTATGGCGCAATATTCATCCCAACTTGAAGATCAAGTTTCGAACAATATCTGGAAGCTCTATTATACAGTTTGCCCTTCAGAAATGCAGCAGGAAATAAAAAGAAAGAAACAGAAAAATAATTAACTTGACTAACTTCTTCTCTTAGCTTCTTTCTCAGCTTTCCTCCTCGCCCTTACCTCTCTAGAACTTGCTGAAGATATGAAACCGCCACCATTAGCTTCGGAATCCGACTCCTCCAACTCTTTGAAAGATTTCTGTTGATGAGAAGAAGCGTCCAAGTCAATGCAAGTAAAGAAAAAAATTGAACTTATGAGAAATCGGTGTGGGTTTAGGAAGAGAATAGTACCTCACGCAGCTCGGCAAAGCTTACGGCGTAAAAGGTAACAGCGGCGGCGGCTGCTATGCCGATGATGGGAAGGGCAATTTGCCCTGCGTCCATACCTATGAGCTTTCCTTCTTATCCAAAACCGGAAACGTTTGGTCGGTAGTCCTATGAATTATCTTTTATCAAATTAGTTGTGAGCCTGCTGGTTTTTTTGTTTTTTAGGGGGGAGGGGGTGATTTTAGTACAATAATGATTAAGGGTATATATATCACAATAGTACCTCATTATTGTACTAAAATCACAATGGTATATATACAATAGTACCTCATTATTGTTAAGGGTATAAATAAAACCCTTTCCTTGCATGTTGCTCGTCCCATCATCCCGCACGCATATTCAATCTCTTTGTCCTCTGTCATACATCACCGATGAAGCAAATCACTCATCGTAATATCCTCCGCTCCACCAACCCCCTTTATTATGACTTGTCAGTCCTATCATCTACATTAAACGTTGGCCTCTTTGTTCATGAACATAACCCTACCGTTGCTTCATCTTTTACTTGTGGCTAGTCCCATCTAGTGAGTTTGTTTCTTTGTCATACGCATGTGGTCGACCCCAATGTTGTCTGGCCCAGCTAGATTTCATGGCAACTTCCTCCTCTCCTTGGTGGTCGGGAAAGTTCAATGAGGATTATGATGAGGTGTTTGCAATGCTATTAACATAACTTAATGGAATATCATATTGCGTAAATAGTGAAGTTTGAGTGTTAGGTATGTAAATGATATATATTTGAGTGTTAGTTATGCCAATTCCCCTATTTTATTCTATGGGCATATAAATACATATAATAAAACTCATATATATTTAAATGTCCAACATATACATGATATATATCTTTCACTTTAAATAAGATAATATTTGTGATGCTTTTATTGTGATTTAGATATTTGAATGATATGTAAATAAGTATAAATATGATGATAGATATATAAATACATAAAAAAATTATTGATATCACCTTTAATTCTATCATATTTTTAAAATTTTAATATCCAAAACTTCCAATTTAATCACATATCACTCTCTTTAAACTTGGATCCCAAACTCTTCAACACCGGCTTCACCCCTTGTGTTATTTTTTAAGTTATTTAAACATGTGAGTGTATATGAGTAAATATAAAATGTTAGATGATAGATATGTAAATAAGATACTAATTAAGGGTTATGCATGTAAATCCTTTTTGTTGGATCCAAGTGATTCAGAGGATTAGGGGTATTAATATTTGACATGACCCGAAAAATCGACCCTAAAATTCTAGGTTAGGGTCAACCCAGGCCTGAAACGGGTCGGATTCGAGTTTAGCAAATCGACCCAATTCAAAAACCGGTGGGGTTTGAGTTGACCCAACAACCTGAAATTGACTCGAAAATCCATTTTTGATCGGAAAACCCAAGATTAACCCACTTTTGACCAAAAATCGGATATTGACCCATTTTTTGAACCGAAAACTAGCAATTTTTGGTCTGTCTCGGGTCATGTTGGGTTGACCCTGACCCAAAGCGGGTCAGGTTCAGGTCCGAAAACTTGACCTGTTTGTCAAAATAGGTCGAGTTTGAGTTGACCTAAATAATGCCGGGTCAATTTCACATTATACCCGAACCTGACCCGTGACCCGAAATTGACACCCCTATGATGGATGATACCCAATTTTACAACTTACAAGCATACAAGCTAATAAACTAAAATTGAGAACTTATAGTAAACTTGAAAATAAAAATATTTTTGAGGCAAGCATTTTAGTAGCTTAATAATATCTTTGAAAAGTAAAATAAATATTACACTTTTCTTTAGCCTTTATTGTTTCCTTTGTAGATTTGGACTTCCTCAAATAATCTCCTCTCATATCAAGAAAATGATCAAGTCAGATGTCCTTCATCATCCATTTTTATTAGGAGATCAGCAAATATGATCACCCTTTATTGCCCTACATTTTGCACTTCATATCAAAAATCATTTGATGTTTGCCAACTTTTGACATTTGCCACCCATTGATGCCTAGTGCTCACCTTGTATGCCCAATTTCTTATCTTATTAGAAAAACTATCAAATTTATTTTCTATCATCCTTTGACTCTGATTTTCCGTCTCAATTATTTTTCAATTCCTCTCAACCGTCTATGTTTGCTAGCCACTAATGCGCAACTCTCATCCTCTTTGTTGTTTGAACTCCCTTCCTATTAGGAGAACAATTAAGGCTTCATTTTGGACGACTTTATTACTGCTTCTTAAAGCAGCTTTTTAGAACCAAAGTTAAAAATTTTGTAATTAAAAGCTACTTTAGGAAGCAGTAAGATAGCCGTCTCAAATGAAACCTAAATCGTTTGCCCTTCATTGCTTGACTTCTAACATTCATTATCAACTATCATTGAATATTAATCACTCATGACACTTTGGCATTCCAAGATTCCTCTTACTACCACCACATGATACGTCTCGCATGGCCTAATCCTATTACATTATACTAATGACATCTTGAATTATGAGGAAGATATTCCTTATAACATTTTACTCACACTAATAAAATTATTTTAACTGGACAAGCCAAATGATTATGTCTTCCCAAAAATTTCACTTAAAAAATTTATATATTTTATGTGCTGTACTCGTAATTGATTCGTGAATGAAACTTTTTTTATAATATTAAAGAAAATAATCATAATTTTATCCTATGACAATTTATTATTTTTAAATTTTCTATAATAAATAATGCTTACTAATAAGAAGAAAGATGTCCAACCTTTTTAATAAAAAAATTTATGATACTCATATTTCAACCATAATAATTTTAATTTTACAACTACTGTTGACCCCAACCATCGAAAGTGGAATCATGACTTCTTATTCTAATGTGTGCATAAGAATTTAAATGAGTCGAGTCGAGTTGAGTTTGAGTCACCTCTGAATTTAATTTAATTTATTAATCAGTTTTGAGCTCAAGCTCCAACTTTATTTTACGACTTCTATCCAGTTCATGAATTAGCTCGTTATTATGAAAGAGAGAAAATAAATATGATTAAAATAATTATTATAATAAAATGATAAAAAAACATTAGTTATTTAAAAAAAATAAAGAATTACTTAACATAAAAAAATAAGATATAAATTTTAAATAACTTTGTACCTAAAATCCTGAATGATAATATATTTTAAGCTCATTCTATATTAATATTTTTAAAATATGCCGGCTTGCAAGCTAACTAGTGAATTCAGTGCTGGCTCAAATTTGATTCATTAGCTCTAGTTATTTTTTGATTTGAGCCCGAGCCGGTCCATGAGTCAGCTTCACTAACTTACACAGGACCAAAAAAAAAAACTCGGAGAATGTGAAGAGAAATCCTGCAATACAAATTATAATATATGCTTGGCATTAGGAAGGGAAATACTTTCACAAGCAGTCAAATTCATTTCAAACTAAATGCCTATTCTATATAGGATTAATCAAATCTTCTGGCATATCATGATAATACTTGCTTTAGAGATTCAATAATCAAAATTTTTGAAAAATCAGACATAGAAAATCAAATAAACTTCAGAAGGTTAAAAAGGCTTGAATGATAAAGCCAACTGAGGTTCATTGCTGTATGCTTCTCCCCCAAAATCTAATCTTGCTTTTATTTCCAAATGGACTTTCATAATAACAAAACCAGTTACAAATAAAGGTGAAGTAGCAAAGTCTACATAACGTACAAGTTCACTCAGGATTTTGTTCTTCCCAAATTCACAGCAGGCTATATAGATGGACAGAAAAATAATCCTCATTCTCGTAAACCTCAGAAGATTAGCTACAAGAGGCTCTTAAATACTAGGAATCTTTAAAAAAATATAATAAGTAATTTTGACGAGAGAAGCAGAACCTGGCTCAAGCAGCAACTGGAACAGCTTCATCAAGAGCGACAACTCCGGGAAGCTCCTTGCCCTCTAGCAACTCCAAGCTCGCCCCACCGCCGGTAGAGATATGGCTCATCTTATCAGCAACTCCTACTTTCTCAACAGCAGCTACAGAATCACCACCTCCGATGATGGTGGTTACACCTTTACCACTAAGCTCCGCAAGCTTCTTCGCAATTGCCTGCAATTGAAGAGAGGCCATATTTAATATTTCCCCAGAGTTTACAGGCTCCTTCCCTGAAATTAATATAATATTTACATTTATTTCATAAAGGGCATATCGAAAATTTTATTATATTTGGGCTGACAAAATTTAAATTCTCCTCAATTAATAGTGAAATCTATAACGATAACATGACATAATCAGCAATCAGATGAAATATACATAAAATTCTCCTGTCTTCTCTAATAATCTTCTTTTATATGTTTCTAATTTTTTGTTTATTTTGTTCTTTGTAGTTGTATGGGTTTTGTCTACTTCCCAGTGCATTAGTAGTATTAGGGGTGTCAATATTTGACACGACCCGAAAACTCGACTTGAACCTAACCCGAAAATTATGGGTTAGGGTTCAATAATTTGACCTGTTTCAAAAATCGGGTTGGGTTCGGGTTGACCCTTTGACTCGAAAATCCGTTTTTGACTCGGCAACCCGAGTCTGACCCGTTTTGACCCAAAAAGCGGAGATTGACCCATTTTTGAACCCGAAAACTAGCAGTTTTTTGTTGGCACCGGGTCATTCGGGCCGTGTCAGGTTGACCCGAACCCGAAGAGGTTCGGGTCCGGAAAACTGACCCGTTTGCAAAAAACGGGTCGGGTTCGGGTTGACCCGAATAGTGCCGGTTCAGTTTCCGAACCCGACCCATGATCCGAAATTGACACCCCTGGTAATATTGAATGAGATGATTGTATACCTCAGTTCCAACTGCAAACTTATCAAATTCAAATACTCCCATAGGACCATTCCAGATAACAGTTTTTGTGGCATCTAAAGCATCGCTGAATGTTTTAATTGAATCTGGGCCAATGTCCAAGCCCATCCAACCGTCAGGAATGGCTGATGATGGCACAATCTGAGATAGAAATTCAACCATATTATCTGAGAATTCCAAAATTTCTAGTCAATGACAAACATTTTATTCTGCAGTTAAGAAAGAATGGAAAGAAAAGCATACCTTGCTATCTGCGTCAGCTGCGAACTTATCAGCAATCACCACATCAGTAGGCAATAAAAGCGAAACTCCTTTTGATTTGGCTTTCTGAAGAAGTGATGTTGCAAGATCTAGCTTGTCATTCTCTACCAGGGAAGAACCTACAGAAAGTCCCTGTGCCTTGTAAAAGGTGAATATCATGCCTCCACCAAGAAGAAGGATGTCGACTTTCTCCAAAAGTGATTCGATAACACCGATTTTAGATGAGACCTTTGAACCACCCACAATAGCAGCAAAAGGCCTCTTCGGGTTTGAAACGGCTCCATCCAGGTAGTCAAGTTCCTGAAACAATGGATAACTTCTTTTGGAAAAGATATAAAATGCCTAAAAACTTAATGCAACTAGAATGCTTTATTATAAAATTTGAATTAAAAAAGTGAAAAAAAGAAAATATTTTAGTAAATAAAAAGCTTTACAATCCAGATGACTAATTGAATGATATAAGAAGTATAAAAATATGCGAGAATAGGAAACAAAACCCATTTTAAGTGATAGTAAATTGCTAAATTGTCAAACATCCATTTTAGTTAATGTTTCTTTTAAAACCAATAATAAATCTAGTAGAAAAGCTCACCTTTTGTAAGAGAAAGCCAGCAACAGAGGGTTTCAAGAACTTAGTAACTCCTTCAGTTGATGCATGTGCTCTGTGTGCCGTTCCAAAAGCGTCATTCACAAAGAGATCAGCCAAAGATGCAAGCTTCTTTGCAAATTCGGGCTCATTCTTCTCTTCTTCCTTATGAAAACGCACGTTTTCAAGCAGTAGCACACTGCCATCTGGAAGGGAAGCAACCAGTTTTTCAACCTCAGGGCCAATGCAATCATCAGCCTTCTGAACCTGATCAATAATGGCAACAAAAGAACTAAAGATTGTGATTATAATTAGCCGGATCACAACCAACGTCAATATATGAATAGGAAAATATCATACCTTTATCCCGAGGAGTTCAGATAGCCTGGGAACAAGAGGAGACAAACTGTATTTAGGTGTAACGCCCTTAGGCCTGCCCTGAAGTCCATATATAAATGAAAAATGAAATATTATAGTCAATAGCTCAATTCCTTCGAAAGTTTACAGAAATTTCTGACATAAGAGATCGATCTGTAAGTGCTGATTGCATTCATTCAAGCAAAAAAAAAAAAAAAAAAATATATGGCATGATCTAAATTGTCTGAAACAAACAACTAGAACAAGAGCTATATAATTCGTTTTAAAAAGGTATAGATTGCTGGAAAACTTATTTTCGGATCCTAACGCAAAATAGAAGTGAGCCCAAAATTACTTATTCTCTGCAGACATACATCCTTTTGTATGTTGTTCATATCTCCTTTAGTTCTCCTCGTGGTTTTCACGTTCTTCTGAAAGAAAACCTCACCCAATTACATCAAGTAGATTTAATTATGCATGAAAACTCAAACCAGCATTCCAAGTAACTGTTCCTTTAGACTTAGAGAATCATGGAGGTGTAATTTTCAACTTCCTTGATTCTGGATGCTTTTTCCATCAGGGTATGCAAGCATGTAGGAATAATTATCCATGAAGGTAATTCCTAACAACTCATTGAATTTTAGCAGTAGATATTTGACCAAAAAATATCCAAAAATTAGAGAATATTTATTCATGAAAGCTAAACTCCACACCTTAACAAGAAGCCTAGATCAGCATACTCTAATTCTTCGTTTCATTGCTAGGTCTCCGTCTCTAAATGAATCAGGGTTTGCCACCACTTTGTATGCTATCAAACCAAATTTAAAACTGAACCAATTAACAAAACATGAAACTAAAACCAAAACTACAGTTAAAGATATTATAGCCTGGATCGTTCGGTCTAGGATTTCACGTAAACCGACTGCCCTCTCCCGTTCCCTTTCACGAACCACGATCAAAAGCCAGTCCAGGTGTTCCACACAAAGCCGCAACTTGCGAAACCCAACCAACTCTTGCTTCCGCATGCGACCGAATAAAGTAGGTAGCGATCCTCTCTCTAACCACTTGATTCTTTCCCTAATTGATTGAATACTACCGTCTATAACATCCCTCTCATGTAATTTAAACCTAATAGGAAACCTAGGACAATGAATCTTCATTTTTTTTTCTCTACGACAGCAGTTGTCTAACTTTCTTTTCTACTCTTTTATTTCTTTCTCACAATAACAGCTCTTGACGAACTCTTCTCAATCTCCTCTCCTTCTACAGTGAGTTTTCCTCTTTCTTCTTCTTATGTTTTTAATTCTTTCAATTCTATGGGAAGGCTAAATTTTGATTTGCATCAAGTTTTGAATTGCTTTAAATTTCTCATTGGGAGAGTTTTATCTAGCTTTAGAAAGAAGCCTTATTTAAGTTTCATGTTCCATAGGTCTAACTCTATGTTATCTTATTGACTTGATTTTTTATGTTAAATGTATATATTTACGATCAAGTTATATAAGCGTTATATTTTATGCATTTGATTCCTTTAGTATTATCATGAATATTAAATTAGGAATTTTGTTCTTAGGATCTTCGAGTCGTTGTCCTCCTAGCTTTGATGGGTTAAAAATCTAATAGACTTAGAATTTTGTGCGCTCGCCTAGAAGTAACTGCTATTTATTTTGATGTAAGCATACCCTTCCTTATTAAAGGGCATAAATCTGTGCTATTTCTAATTTATCAGTCCTATTATTACTGATATATCATCAAAAAATTATGTTGATCGGGCACGAATCTTGAAGAAAAATCAAGTTGGAAAACTTCAAAAATTAAATCCGGGATTATTAGAACTCCGATTTCAGCAAACTTATAGTTGAACTAAACGTCTCAGAAATACGAACCCAACGACACTAAATTTGACTCAATCCGAGCCAAAATGAGTCCAGATCAAAGACCCAAAGTACATTTGGAAGGTTCAAACCATAATTTGGATTACCAAACGGTCTCCAAATGTGACATGCTTATAGTCGAATCGAGCGGCTCGATGAGACGAATCCAACGAGCCCAAGATCGCCAAATTCTTATATCATTAAGACATTCAAATATCTAGTAAACGATCTATGATCAAGGGAATCAACATTAGCCGTCCATTAAAACCACTACCAATTTACCCCTGATCTTCCTCCTATTTACTGGTCATGCTACTCTCAACAAACTATAAATAAACCCCTCATTTCTCATAGAAAGGGACCCTTGAAGGGGGAGGAGGCCCAAGCAAGAAGAGAAGGAAAAAAAAAAGAGAAATAAGAGAGAGCTCTCTTGTCACCATACTCTTTCTCGACCACTGTCGGAATTCCACTCGGCAGCCTACTGACGTCGGAGTTCTGCCCAAACGCCAACTGACGCCAGAGTTCTGCCCGAAGGCCAACTGACGCCAGAGTTCTGCCCGACAGCTGATCGATGCTGGAGTTCCGCCCGCTGTCGGACTTTTACCCCATGCTAGGCCTCTGCTCGTTGTCGAATTTCTACCTGACGTCAAACCTTCGTCGGACTTCTACCTATGATGCACCGACACGGACACGGCGACACGGACACGACACGACACGGACACGGGACACGGGACACGACAATTTTTAAAAATATAGGACACGGGTACGGCGTGGACACGGCATAATATTTTTTTAATATAATAATTTTTAAAAATATAGGACACGGACACGGCGTGGACAGATGTCTCTTTTGAACCTTCACCTAATCCACCCCTGCCAGTAGCATAGCAACATATCCCAATAATAAGACAACATGAATACAACAATATACAGTCTGCGGGTGCCCAAGGGGGCGCTGCCCCCTGGCAGGGTTCGACCTGCCCGGTCAGGTTGCGGGGTCAAGGGCAGTACCAAGATATACTGAGTAAATTGTTTGTATGGGAAGATACCGAGTGGTACCGAGTATGTACCTAGCAGTACCGAGCATATACGTAGCAATACCGAGCAATTACCTAGCGGTACTGAGCGGTACCGAGCATGTACTAGCCAGTAGCAACGCCATGTATGTAGCGGACGAGCATGTACTGAGCAATATCGAGCATGTTATTGAATGCGGTACCGAAGCATGTACTGAGCGGTACCGAGCAATGTAATGAGCAATACCGAACGCCATAGTTACTGAGCAACCGAGCATGTACTGAGCGGTACGAGCATGTCTTAGCGTATACCTCATTTAATAACCGGACACGCGTGTCCGATTTTAATTTTAATTTTTTTTTTAATTGCGACACTCCAATGCCGTGTCGGACACGTGTCCATGCCGTGTCCGACGCGTGTCCGTGTCCGACACTGCATACCCTCTCTAAGTGCCGTGTCGGTGCATCATAGACTTCTACTCGACGCCAAACTTCCGCCCATCACCGGATTTCTACCCGACGGCGAACTTCCGCCTGTCCGCCGACTTTCGTTGGACTTCTACCCGACACCGAAGTTCCACCTGTCGCTGGACTTCTTCCAGTCACTGGACTTTCAGTGGACTTCTACTTGACATCAGACTTCCACCCGTCGCCGGATTTCTACCTGACGCTGGACTTCCGCCCGTCGTCGGACTTCTGCCTGTCGCTAGACATTCGTAGGACTTCTACTCAACGCCGAACTTCCGACCTCCGTCGCCAACCTACTACGGTCCTTCTGATCTCCTTCACCAGACAATAGTTTTTATGACTATTGTCTCATACTAACTACGGTCCTTCCGACATCTATTGCCAGATAACGATCTTTCCGACCTTCGCCGCCTGCCGACTACGGTTCTTCTGACCTCCATAACAAGATTGTGGTCCTTCTGAATTTTGTCGCCATACAACAGTCTTTTCTAACCACTATCGCCCACCGACTACAGTACCTCTGACCACCGTCACCAGACTACGGTTTTTTCGACCTCCGTCGCCTGCCGACTATGGTTCTACCGACCAAACAGATGTATCAATACTAATTTTTTCAAGTCTCATCATGTAACACACTCTATATGATGTATATTTGTTACATCAAGCTAAGGCCTTCCCCCAAGGAAATGCCTCATTTGTACTCGACTGCAAATAATAGTGGATTCATTCAAACTGGGCCAGACCCTATAGACTTTCTCCTTTTCAGGGTTTTCCAAGTAAAAATCTTTGTCTCTTATTAATATTGCACCCTCTCTCTTATCTGTATGTGTGCTGGATCTTTGTGCAAAGCTAAGACGTTAAGCTTTATATTTCTCTATCGTCGTGATATTCCATGACACAACAATTACAATATATATATATTACATTTTTATACACATGCTCTAATTGAATGCAATGAATATTATTATTGACAATTCATATTTTATTATGAAAGAATATTCACCATATTGAAACTATAAAAAATCATTAAATGATACTTCTAAAAATTTTGGAAAATCATATGCTTTGCTGCATTGATGTGTATGTCGTTAGAACCCTATTGGTTATTGGCTTGTCGAGTCTGACGGGCCCTCAAAGTGAACACTCTACATGAAATACTGGATTTCCTCGGGTTGGTATTTAACTTCCCGATGATGGGTTTTCATAAACAAATTATAGTATATGCATATGAATGTTAAATGTAATTGGACATGCATTGAAAATGATAATGACTGATAAGTCATTTGAGGTACAAGTATACCTTTGTAAGCATTGAGATGATTTGAAATTAGTAGTTATTTGGCATATTCACCAGCATATTAAAATTTGTTGTAGGAGACATGGCATGTCATTGTTACTTTGATATAATGATGATAGGTTGTTATTCCCACTTCTTGGTTGTTTACATTGCATGCCCCACTCATTTGACATTTATGTTTTGATAGATAGGAGTTACTTACTGAGTTTAATTTATCAAGCTCACCCGTTATCACTTCTTATAGCATGCCCTTCAAGTGTTTTTAGCATACTGTCCCCATAAGAGCAGGGTTATCAGCAGTATACTGTTTTTGGTATTTTATATTTTGTAGTAAATTTATTGTGTGTTTGATTTTGGGGGTTGTGTAATTTCTTTCTTGTTATTTGTTCTACTTATATTCCTTTTGGCTTGTATCAGAAATTCAAAACTATTGATACTTGATGTACTAGTAATTTGCATTGTTTTTATTAATGAAATGATCTCTTAATTTCCCTTCCTCGGTTTACTCTGGTGTATACATATTCTGTTAGACCATTTATATATTCATGCTTCACTTTATGAATACAAAATAGGTCTTCATATCTCTTCATTGGGTCTCTTATTGTGGGGGTGTACCCCCTTCCAGATCTCGGTGTGACAAAGGCAAACCAAATCAAATCAAACAAATATTTTTGGTTTAAGAACATGCATCTTAAGGAATTTATTTTTCAATTTCGGATAGATTCAATTTGGTTCACTTTGGTTTTAAGTGATTTTCAACCATTTGGGATGGTTTGATTTGATATTTTTGTTCTATAATTATAATTGCTAAAAATAAAGTTTGACCACATCGTCCTCATATTACCAAATGAAATGCAGCAATCAACAAGGTCCCAAATCATCTTTTCCAAATTAGGGCATCTCAACACATAACCTAGAAGAATCCAATAACATTAAGACATCAAGAAAAAAAACAGGAACATCAATGGGGAGAGAATCTAACCAAGTGACTCGATAGAATGACCTTGGCACCATTGCTCAATAGATGCTTGATAGTTGGCACCGCTGCCCTGATCCTCGTATCATCTGTAATGTTCTGATTCTCATCAAGAGGAACATTGAGATCCGCGCGAACGAAGACCTTCTTCCCCTTAAGATCCTCCGCGGTGAGCTCCCCGACGCTCCTCTTCGCCATCGTGGCAACCCCCCTTGGCCCCCGCCCGCTCCGTCCCGCCACCTCCCTGATTTTAGAGGCCACGTGGGCCGTTAGAAGTGAGTCTGCCGCTGCACCGGCGAAGCCTAGACGCCGCACCGGAGATCTCAGCACTACGGCAGCAGCGGCCGGTGCAGAGAGACGGCGACTGGATGAGGAGGAAGAGGTTGAGGGTAGGAGTGAAAAAGAGGCCGGAGATGCCGCAGAAGCCATAGCTAGTGAGCTTGCGGAGGATGGAGAGGGAAGGTTTTGGTCGAATTTTGTGTTATGTTGATCCTTATCGCATATATCAGTGGCGAGAGGCCGTGAGCGCGCGTGGGGCTTCAAGTGCAGAAGAATGTATATGAGCCGCACGTTGTAGATTGCAACTTCAAAAAGTTTATTGTCATTATCTTGTCTCACAAGTTTGATTAATTAGTAGGGCTAAGCGTGGAAGTGAGTCTAGACTGCTCAAGCTCAACTCCATAAAAAATTTTTGTGCTGAGTTTATTGAGCTCGAGTTGAAACTCAAATTCATATATTAAATGAGCTTGAATTCAAATTTGATAAGACATAGCTCGTGAGTTGACTCGTAATTATATAACTAACATGATTAAAGATGACAAATCGTCAAAAAATTATCTTGATCCGGCACGAATCTCGATGCAAAATCAAGATTGGAAACTTCCAAAATTAAAATTGGGATCATCCGAACTTCGATTTCAGCAAACTTACAATCAAACTGAGCATCTCAGAAATACGAACCCAACGATACCAAAATCAACTCAATCGGAGCCCAAACAGGTCTAAATCAAGGGTTAGAAGCACTGTTGAAAGGTTCGAACCACAATTTAGATTGACAAACGGTTTACAAACATAATGTTCTTATACTTGAATCGAGCGGATCGACGAGACGAATCCAAAGAGCCCAAGATCACCAAAATCTGACATCACTAAGACATTCAAATGAACATCAAACGGTCCATGACCAAAGAATTCAACATCGACCGTCCATCCAATCACTCCCCATTTACCCTTGATCTCTCACCTATTTATGGGTCATGCCACTCCAGAAATCTATAAAGACCCCTCATTTTTCTTAAAAAGGGATCCAAGCAAGAAGAGAAGAAGAGAAGAGAAGGAAAAAGCCCCTCTTCGACCACCAATGGAGTTTCGCCGGACCACCGTCGGAGCTTCGTTGGACCACCACCTAAGGCCCTCGCCTTTGCTGCATCACCACCTGAGGCCCGGAGTTCTTCCAGAACATCACCTGAAGCTCGAAGTTCTGCAGGACCATCACATGACACCCAAACTTCTGTCGTACATTTATTACTTGTAATATGCTCGCCCTTGGAGGCGAGTCAGCCCATTGTAACCAACTTAAGATCTAGTAGTTGTTCTGCCGGACCATCACCTGACACTCGGACTTCTGCGTACATTTATTACTTGTAATATGCTCGCCATTGGAGGGGAGTCAGCCCATTGTAACCAACTCAAGATCTAGTATAATCATTTCCAACTTGGCCTGGCCCCATGATTTTTCTCTTTTTTTAGGGCTTTCCACGTAAAAAATATTGTGTTCTATGTGTGTGAGCTGGATATTCGTGCAACGCTAAGACATAGTATTCTAACTCTACTGCCGCGTATATTCTAGCCCGCAGCAATTTGGCGTCGTCTATGGGATTACCAGTCCCACTATCCTAAAAGCACCACTACAATGAACAACAGGTGCAGTAATTGTATCTTGGGAGCCTCCTGTTCCAATTCACATCAATACCAGAATCAGTCCTTGAATTAGGGACGCGAGATATCTGCCTCTTTTTACCCCGGTGGCCGAAACCCTACCGAAGAAGGGACTTCAGGACCATCCCTGAAAGATCGTATCAGAAAGATGAAGAAGTCTCAGAATGAGATCCTTCAACTCTTGCGAGAGACTCGAGGACCGGCACTAGCACCCTAAGAAGATATTCTTCTCCCTCGAGATCCACGAGGATTCCAAGATGTTCTTCATGTTGAGGTTCCCCTTCCACCGCCAAGGATGCACCATCCAATACATCCAAATAATGAATTTACTGACATGGAAAGCTTCACCCATCCTTCGCACACCGGTCGCTAGCATCACATTCCTCCAGACGTCCATGAGGACTTAGCCCAATAGCACATCGCCGATCTCTCCCGTAATACCCTATGACATGAATTACGAAGACTAATCCGAGAGGAGTTCCCTATTGGAGATATAAGACAATCTCTTCATCAACGAGACTTTCAGGAGTCATCACCCCTAATTGAAGACATCCTTCAACACCCCATTCTGGCAAGGTTCGAACTACAAGAATGCCATCCCAAATGAAGCCTAAGATGGCCTCAAACCTATATCAATACTTTATAGCTGCTAGGCGCTCCATCATTATGCCCAGAAAGAAAATCCTCAATAATTTGATGAGCCCTCTGAACTTCTGAAGCATTTTCTTTGATATTTCAACAATAATTTTATCAAAAACACCTCTTGCTTTGTGTAGAGGCAATCATTTTAAGAATTTTTTCAAACAAACGAAGAACACTACGATCAAATTAATACTTTTGATACTCTTCAGAGATTGACTTATACAACTCTCTCATCCACAGTTGCAAAATATATATGGGAGTTTCTCTCCAGAAAAGCACCATATTTACCTGCCCTTATTAAAGTTTTAAAAAGAAAAACACTTATGTGATATCCCCGTAAGTAAAATGAAACTAAACTCTTAAATATTAAGGCACCTTTTGGTGTTGCTTTGGCCTAATGGCCTCATAATTTTATTCCGTTGGTACAATTTCTCAGAAGGTCACCCATTCAAAGAGTGCTCCTATATGAGCATGTTTAACTTTGAATTTTCTAATAAAATTTTAATCGTTACACAAAAAGTCTCTCTGATATTTAAGTGTTTAGTTTCATTATTTTAAGGGGTTTCACATTTTCTCCCATTTAGATAATTGACAACCTCCCCAATTTTCTTAGTCTAGAATCATCAACTAGGCAAATATGATTCTAACTAAAGATAGAGCTCCCATCTTCGAACTAGTGTATTGCTATGATACCATCTATAATAGTTCAAATTCTTAACTATCAAGATATTATCTGCTTTGGTGTAATGGCCTTACGATATTATCCCATTAGTGTAACTAGGGGTGTCAATATTGACACGACACGAAAACCCGACCCGGAAAATCCGGGTTGGACCCTACCCGATTTCAAAACGGGTCGGGTTCGGGTTCCAGAAATTGACCCGTTTAAAAAACGGGTCGGGTCCGGGTTGACCGGGTCGGGTCCGGGTTCGAATTTTCGACCCGTTTTTCTACCCGGGTCGGGTTAGGGTCGACCCGTTTTCCACCCGGGTCAGTTCAGGTTCGACCCGAACCTGACCCGTGACCCGAAATTGACACCCCTAAGTGTAACTTCCTAGAAGGTCACCCTTCCTAAGAGTGCTCTTATACGAGCACACTTAACATTGGAGTTTTAATAAAATTCCAACCATCATACAAAAAAGTGCCTCGATGTTTAAGATTTTAGATTTTTTTTTTTACGTAAGGGGTTTCATAGTCTCCCCCACTTAAATAGTATCCCCTTTTTAAAAAACTGGTCATCCTAACAAGAACTTTAAAGTTTCATCATCGCCCTCTGTAGAAGTTGACTTCTTAGTCTAATATAGATCATTCTCAGATCATAAATAACATCAATTTATTTAACTTCCTTTTAACATCAAAACTTTCATCAACTGCCAAAGAAGCCCAATCAATATGTACATTGTATGAACACATTTTAGAAGAAAAGTGAGCAAATCAGATCATGCCCAATAAATTTTCTTGTGAATAAAATATGAGGATAAGGGATGATTAGTACTTTAGAGGGTTAGAACAGTGAGCCAAAGTAGTATGTTTTTTTTTTTGTTAAGTTGTGCTCTTTCATCTAATATTATCGCTTGTTTACATTCATTGATAAGTCCTTGCTCTTTCATCTTATCTTTTATTTATATTGATTTCATCGCACTTTCACTCTTTTTCTTACATCTTATATGTCTTTTACTACAAACTAATGTTTGTTTTCTCCACATGAAGCTTCCAAGATCATCATTATCACATAAGCTATTATATTATATTTTCTGATGTACACTTCAAAAAAATAAGTTATATTATGCAAACCATAAGAACCTAACTCACAATAATTGCAAGCTAACTGAATTAAACTAAGATAACCAAAAGAGAAATCGAACGATAGCAGAACACAAGAACAAATAGAGATTTGTACTCAAAGCTCGACAAATTGCATGTATCTCTGTAAACTCTCTTTGGAAAGTCATTTTAAACTAGATATGAATAATATAAAAATAAAAATAAAGTCTTTATGCAAAAGCTTAATCACATAAGGAGATAAAGAACTTTTTTTGGTTAAAACTCACGAAGGAGCCTACACGTTAATACTAAAAAGAGATTACATTTTCTTAAAGGATCAAATGCTATCTACAACCAAAACATTACAATCATTCAAAATTAAAAACCTAGTGAGCCAATGATCCTATATATTATAAGGAAAAAAAAAGAAAAGGCAAGAGCCAACCCTCAAAAAGAGCCCATGCTAGATCTTCAATGCAGTCCTAGACAAAGCTGAAAGGAGAATAGATAGATCTGCACCTCATAAGCCCACACAGAACCTCTTGCCAGCATATACCATTCAAACAACTAGAAAAATAATAAGTCTAGTGAACATAAATATCAAAAACTTGGAGAAAAGCCAAGCACCCACAATAACAACCCGCCTTAGCAAACCAAACCAACAAACAAACAGGGCCCATACAACCAACCCAAGAAAAAACCACTGGAAAACCACACTAAAGCACAAACACCCCACCACCAGAGTACAGTACCAGAAGCCCAACACTTCGACGAAGACCCCATGACCAACAACACCTAAACAAACCCACCCAAGAGGGCATGCAAACCCCACCACCAGGACAAAAGGAACAATAGAAGAAGCCCAATAGCAAAACCAACACACAAAAACCAAAAGAAAAACGAATAACACAATAAGCAGCGCCAAAAATCTAATCAAAGGACTTAGATCTAGTAGAGCAACCAACATAATATTTAAAATTTTGCTCTAGATTTTTGTTTTTGTTTTTCTTATTTTTCTTTCCACACACCGAAGAAAAGCCAGCATTATCAATTTTCACCACATTCAAATCATGATCATCCAACAACACATTAAAAAAACCATCGTTGATTTCCCCATCATAGCAATTATTACCAAAAAATTCATAAACCCAATCAGAATGATCAATAGGGTCAACAGAGATCAGGTGTTGCAATCCACCATTCAAACTTTCCAGCACATTATTAGAAAAAGGGGAGACATGTAAGTTAATAACAAGGACACTATTAGAGACATCCACTCCTTCAAGCAGAAGAGTAGAATAAACTACATTAAAAGAGACAGAAGGCACATTCAAACCACTGTTATCAACCTGCAGATTCTCAAATTTAGTCATAGGAGGAGAAATATATGACAACCATGATTAACATAAATAGGATCCAGATTAATAGTCGTAACCAAATTAAGGCTTTTAACACCTCTAGCATCGTAACCAATATCTACATAGGAGTTAATCTCAGAGGGAGAGGGAAGAATATGCAGGTCCTTAGCTAAATACACATTATCACTTGGAATATTAAGTTCATTTAAAACCAAGTCGTCAGATCCCACAACAAGAATAGGGCCAAAAATATTTTGAGAAGGTTTAGGCATTACAACCTTCCTCAAATGAGGGTGTAAGTGGAAACATTCCAATTTTTTGTGACCCACCGCTTTACAATGAACACAAAAGCTAAAGAAATCTTCCAAAACCACCTTATAAATATAACAAAATTTCTGTAGAGGCTCCTCCGATATATCGAAAAAAGGAAACCATTTTATCAAGTTCATAAATCAATTGTTAACGCAATATGATCTATGTGCAAAAATCCTACTATAATCCATATCACTGTATAGCTTGATAATAACATCTCTCTAATCCAAGAGGGTGATCGCTCGTAAGCTCCAAGTTATAAAAAAGTTTCCGGATAGAATCAAACATAGGTCTACAAAGAGGGAACTTTCCAACCAGGGAAAAATTGAACGGCTTTGCGAGATGTTGAACTTCTTCCTCCGAGATACATAAATCCGGCACACTCTAAATAGTAGTGACTTTAAGATCAGGAAAAGCATTCAATGAATCAAAGCTCGGTAAAACATCTTTGAATGATTTCAATGGGTTCTTACAAGCAAGAAAACCAGGATCTCTTCGCTTGAGAAAATTCTTCATAAAGACAACATCAAAAATTGAAACAAAACTAACGAAAACCACATGAGAAATGAGAAAAAAATGAAAATAATAAGAGAGGCAAAGGGATCTCCCCTCGGTAGAAGAGTAGATAAGAGAGAAGCGCCAATGGGAGAGGAAGAGAGACTAGGGCGAAACCCTAGCAGAATGGCTGCTAGGGAGAATCCCTAGTAGAGCGAGAGTTTTATGTGGTAAACATGCCACATGGTCATTAATGGGAAAAAAAAATCTTACAAAAACAACATCATCATCACCATCATGAAGCCTTTATCCCACTACGTGGGGCTGTTAGATAAAAAAATTTCTTAATTAGAAATAAATAAAATAAGATAATTACTTTTTCTACACCCTTGGTGACCATCCCATCCTCTCCCAAAATACCCTTGTTCTATCAAGCTTCAAGGTTAGAGAAAACTTACACCCATTTGATTCTTTTTCACGAGAACTTAGATACTTCACTCAACCAAGAGACAAAAACTCATGGAGAAAACCTTGAACACTCCTACATACCCTACTTTTTCTATCTATGTTTGCTTTGACCTAAAACAAATAAAGCATATATATACCAAGCAATACATCCAGGGGCGGATCCATCTTCTTTTTTTAGGGTGGGCAAAAAATTTTTTTTTTTGTGGGGGATGAGCAAAGATGCTTAGTATTGATATAAGTAGGGAAAAAAAGTTTTGAGGGGGGGAAAAATGCCTAAAATACCCAAAATATTTCAAAATTCCCCCTCTAAATATTTTATAAAAAAAATTTTGAGGGTGGGCAGCATGTGGTGGATCCGCCCATGAATACATCCAGTCATCCACCATAAAAAAAAATAATAGTCATAAGATTTAGACATGTTAGCCATAATAAAGATAGTGAGAAATAATTAAAGATAATTATTAATACAAATGAAAATTAATATGCTAACAAGTTCTTTTCTTATTTATAAGTTTTTTAATTATGAATTTTCTTATTAAAGTTTTTAAGATTTTTAGTGCATAGGGTAGTATAACTTTAGGGATTTTAAAAAAATGATTTCTTTTTTTAACCGTCCAAATTTATATTTACATAAATTAATTTAAATGCATAGGGATGGGTCATAATTAAATAGGTTTTGTATTTGATTTTCTTATAATTAAGAAGTAGTAATGATAATATTCATAGAAAGTTACTAATATTCCTTTGATTTATGTAGCATAGATATCAAAGTTCAATGTTCATAGATATATAATAGATTTCTTACTTGAAAAAAGTTATAAATAAAGAATTTTCTATGTAAAGCTAATTAAGTTATTTGTTTTTGTGATATGTCAACATCATGTATCTATTAAAGGAGTAAATTTTAGACCCTCTTATTTTAGGCATTAGAGACCATTTTTTAACACTTATGAATTGAGAGTAGATTTATATCGGAGATATTTTAACTTGATTATTAGTTTAAAATTACAAGTGAGGTATAAACAACAATATGATTTATGTGGTTCGGCTAAGAATTATTTACGTCCACATGGATGGAATGATTTCACTATATTGGAGAAACAAATATGAATACAATTGGCTCTCTCTTGCATACTCCCATACAACAGCCCTCAAGCCCTTTAAATTTCTTTGAAAACAAAATATAATAAGCAAACTTCCTAATCAAAGTATCAATCAAATCTTAAAATTTATGTAATACTTAGATCCCGTAATTAATACAAGTATTACTCACTAAATGCTTTCCAAAACAAAGATGAAACCAATAAGAAAGGATTTCCATAACATTAAATTTCCTTTGACTAAAAATTAATTAAAAATTATCTCTCTTGCCTGATTTTGTGCTTGGTTGTTCAAACCCTAATTTCTTAAGTGAGAAGTATTTTTATCTTGCTTTCTCTGATCATCATATATTCATTACACTAGAAATATTTTAATTGAAATATCAAAATCTTTATTATTTATGCACGTAAATATAAGCTCATTTTATGTAACAAGCACTAGTAGGCAAAGAAAGGAAACCACTTATTCATGAAGATTTCACTTCAGCACATTCCTCTTCATATTATATGAAAGAATGTCTTCCTGCAAGTAAAATTCAGCTGGAAGTGTTATCTAATAAATAAATATCTTTAGCAGAGCAAAAAGAAAAGTGAAATTTATCACCCAAAGACACAACATAAACATAAGAACACAATGTTATAATTATTAAAAGGATACATAGAAATATATTACAAATTTATTTTAGTAAGACATAGAATTACATCCAAGCATAACATCTTACAAACATATATATATATATATATATATATATATAGTAGACATACAGGAAGATAGATAGAAACGACAAGTACTTAAATTTGATATCTTCTTCTGCATTACATTCTTTGGCATTTTAAAGTTCCTGCAAATATTAATCATGAAGAAGCAATTGTTAGAAGATTGGTTTATCACATATGTGACAATAGCGAATCTTTTGAAGTACATATAAAATGTAAGAGGGACTTGAAATTTAGATTTCATTTGGGACGATTTTCTTATTGCTTCTTAAAACAACTTTTTAATTTTTATATTGGAAAGCCACTTTATGAAGCAGGAAAAAAGCCGTCTCAAACAAAGCATTAGTCTTAATGTCATGAAAAACAATAGTAGTTTTTGTACTTTGAAAAAAAAAATGCTATAAAGTTTTTGAAATATAAATAACAAGTTACAAAATTTAAGATGATATTGAATTAAGAGTTATGTACAAACATAATTGATGCATGCCATATATAACATTTACGAAGGTAGAGTCAAAGAGTTTATGAAGATTCAACAAACACCTAATAAAAGTTACGGTACTTGCAATAAACACGTACAACCTAAAAAAAAGAGAAAAATCACGATGCTTTACCTAGTTGATCAATACGACTTCAATAGTTTTATCATTGATTACAAATTATGTCATTTCACTTAGTTGGGAAAGACTTTGATAAAGTTCAATAAACACAAATCATAAAGAATAAATTATGTCGCCATTTGCTATGCATAGATTTGTGCCCAATCAAAATAATTTTTGAAGACGCTTCGACAATAATCTAATTAGAGACAAAATAAAAAGAAGAATAAGAGATTACCCTGATAAAGATTATTGAGTGGTAAGAACCCCATCATCTTAATTTTGTATAAGTAATATTAAATGGAATTGTTGAGGTTGTTATGCTGAAGAAAGCACTTTGTGAGAGAAGCATATCAACGCCATTACAGTCATCGCAAGGACCTACAACTTCAACAATTTCTCCAAATGTTGTTCCTCGTGGATCAGTACACGACTGCGATATATCATCATTTTTACACCACACTTTATATACATTCCCGCAAGAGTGTTCATTCCATAATTGATGACCAAGTTTGACTATTTTCTCTCCTTGTTGCAGGGTATTGAAGCAATAAGAAGCTGCAGATAAACAATATTAGTTCACATTCACATGAAATTATATATTAACTTTTAGAGAAGGATGTATAGAGATTCATAAAAAATATTTTAAGAGTTATTTAAAAGAATGATGCAAGATGAGTTATAGCAACTGGACTCCTTATAGGAAGTTGTTAATGGCGGTAACTAACGTAACTTATCTTCATCGGTTGATTAGGAGTTTTGACTATCAATTAAGAAGTTTTGAATTTAAACTTGAGTATGCAACGTGTTGGTGTTTGAGTTTTCCTTAATTGACCTAAATGTACCCAAAAAAAATTTGTAATCACCATCTCTAGTCACTATCAGCTGTTTACGACCTCCACAACCAACCACAACATTGAGCCCCACAATTTGCCTCCACCTCCAACCTGTGTCGGTCATTACATCTAGCCACTATTGACCACCATCTCAAGCTATCATGTATAGCCATCATCTTTGGCTACCATGGACCATCACTTATGGCCATTGCCACTCTACTAGAAATAGCCATCACCTTCACGTACATAAATTAATTTATTCAATATTTAATTGAGGTGAAAACATGTTTTTCATAATCAAAACATGTTTTTATTGTAAATCAATACAAAAACAAAACAAAATAAAAAATTTAAATTCTAAGGGGCTATTTGGTAGCACCTAGGATTTGTGTAAGTAGGATTTCATAAATCGTCTAAATCCGGATTTGGAAAATCCTGAGGGGTCTAAATCCTGAAAACTGTTTGGTAACATTCATGATAAATCCTATTAAATCTCGTGTGACTGTTTGGCTATATAGCAGATTTAACGAGCGGATTCTTCCTCTCGAGCCAATGGATTTCATAAATCCGAAAAAAAAAACAGGAATTCGAAAATACGGGATTAAGCATGAAAAGGAGGAATTTTCCATCAACGGCGTCTTTCATTTGCCGTGAGATTTGGTGTTGCATTTTAGGCTGTTTCGTTGGATTTCACTCAAATTCACCTCAAATCCGGCCTAAATCCTGCTACCACACAGCCCCTAAGTTTAAAAGAATGTGATTTGAAACTACCCCTTAATTATAAGAATTATTCGTTTGAAAAAGCTAAAATAATTTAAGACCATAATGGATTTTCACAAAGAAGTATTTATAAATGCATAAAGTAATATCTCTAACATTTAAAATGTAAATAAATGTTTTAAATAAGAAATTTTGACACTTACGAACGTAAGGTCCAGTGTAGTAGAAAGCTTCTGCCGTACCTGAAGTTGCTAATTTAAGGCAAAGAAGCATTGTAATGAAAAAAATACCTTCTTTCATGGCTAATGACATCTTTTTTCTCAAAGTAAAAGTTAATGCTATTAGATATGGAGAGCTTTACCTATTTAAAGGATCTCATATCCCAATATTTGACAAAATTAAAATGACACAAATTATTATAAGATAAAAAAAGACAAGCTTGTTTGACATACTCAAATTAATGACTGTAATATAATTGGCGTATATGAAGGAGATAATATTTATTTTACAAATTCAAAGTAGCTCAAATTATGACGAGAAAAATAAATATAAATAGAAATAGTCTCTGGAAGTGAAGCATAAGAGCTCATTAAAATTATTGTTTGTAATAAAACTGGCATGAAAGAGATTTATTTGACAAAAGCAAATTGGCACAATTATTCTAAGAAATAAATTAATTAAAAAAAATGCTAAGAAAGTGAAACATTAAGAGAGAATGTTCAATTAAGGCTACTAGTTAGATAGACACTGAGTACCCAATATATAGTAGCAACAACTTCAGGGTTTTATATTTTTAGGGGTTTTTAGAATTTGAAATTTATCATCGAACACTTAAAGCGAATAATGAAGGAATGATAATATACTCTATTAAGATCCCATGGTTCTATTCAGGGGCGGAGCCAGGATTTTCTTCATGTGGGGGCACAAATTATTAAGTTTAAGAAAAAAATTCTTAACCTCTTTTATTCGAGATTGTGACCGGTATAGACAATTATTTTTTTTTTTAAATCATTAGACTCATTATAAACATATAAAATACATAATTGATATATCATCAAAAAATAATCTTGATTGGGCATGAATCTCGAGGCAAAATTCAAGTTGGAAACTTCAAAAATTAAAATAATCGGATTTCTACCTGACAACCGACTAGCACCAGATTTCTGCCTGACCATCATTAGAAGCAGGATATCCGCTCGACCACCAAATATCGTCGGATTTTTTATCTCTTCTTGTAGTTAAATTTCAATTCTGGAATTGATTATTGTACTCCGATCTCCCCCTAAGAAAGCATTCAGGAATCCAATCTATTACTTAATTTATAAAAAAATGTTAATGTACCAAAATTTTGACATCAAACAACAAACATTAATTCAGACAAATTTATTATTTTTTAGAAATGATTGAGCAATTTGTTTTAAACTATTTTAATAATACCATGCATGAACAAACTATTGCAGAAATTGAAATCAACCTAAGGCAATTACATTGGGTACATTTAATTAAATTTGAAGTACCTAATATATTGATTCCATTAAAAATTAACCCCATATTCGAACTTTATAACACAATTACTAAAACGGCACGGTATGCTAATAGCCACTTAACTACATAAAGTACTAGCATATTAGGGAAATAAGAAGAAACTTTGTAGTTCATAGCAAACCATTTTTCTTACTTTCAAATCTACAGCATCTGTTGTAGCTTGTAGAGTTATAGAGAGAGAGAGAGAGACAGAGAGAGAAATATATATATATATATCGTCACCAACCACCTGCATGAGAAGGTGAAGTGTGGATGTGTGGGCTTTCGAAGAAGAAAGAAGATGGGGATTTTTCCTTCAGTTCGTGAGCTCGTCAAAGAAAAGCCCTTCCGCCTTGTCTGTGACTGTGTGTGCGCGAAAAAGTTGGGCGGGATTGAGGATGAAGAATAGAAAATTTTAATATTAATAATTTACATTAGGCGGTAATTAAAGAGCTATAAATTACTTTAATTAAGTATTAACTATGGTCAGTGGGGGCCCGTGCCCCAACGTCCCCTAGCGAAAATCCGCCTCTGGTTCTATTGTCCAGGGCCATCATGATCCTTAGTCTACTAGGTTAGAAGAGGTAGTCAACTGAACCTAACTGAAAGATCCTTATCGGTAGTTATAGGCTTCCTCGTCCAAGGGGACCTTGTATATTAGGGATAAATGTTTGTCTAATGGGATACATTTGAGTCAACCTTACATAAAAATGGCTTTGTTCTCTATCAAGTATATCCTATAATTCATTATTTAACGGTTTAGAGTCATTGGGGAATATATGAGATTTGGCTATGACCATAATTTAGTAGTACCATTTTATGACAAAATCATCCAGTCATAACCATTTACATGTGGTGTCATTTGGCCGCAATTGGTTAGAAGACACGTGTCACGTTCTTACTAACAAGAATATGTTTAAAAATGAATTTAAGAGGTACACTTAACTGGATATTTGTTATTTGTGAGCGGAAGTTATTCTCAAAATTATAATTTATGCATGTAAATATAAGATCATTTTATGTTACAAGCACTAGTAGGCAAAGAAAGGAAATCGTTTATTCATGAAGATTTCACTTCAGTATATTCTTCTTCATATCATATGAAAGAATTCCCTCCTGCAAGTTCAATACAGCTATAAGTGTTGTCAAATAAATAAAGGTCTTTAGCAGAGCAGAAAGAAGAGCGGAGTTTATCACCCAAAGACAACAAAAACATAAGAACACAATGTTATAATATTAAAAGGATATATAGAAATATATTACAAATTTATTTTAGTAAGACAACAAATTATATCAAGCATAACACCTTACAAACATATATATATAGTAGACATATAGGAAGATATATAGAAACAACAACTTCTTAAATTTGATATCTTCTTCTGCATTACATTCTTTGACATTTTAAAGTTCCTGCAAATATTAATCATGAAGAAACAATTGTTAGAAGGTTGATTGATCACATAAGTGACAATAGCGAGTCTTTTGAAAACGTCTGTCACCTGCAAAGAACACAAGCACAAGAAAACAGAACAATACAAGTCCTGCAACCGAGAACTGTAATACTTTCTATTGATATGTAAAAACTGTGTACAACTATTAGCTGTGAGGTATATGTATTCCCTCTCCTTTCATCCTACTATATCTGGTTCCATCATCTAAAAAGCCAACTAAAGTAGTAAATAACCGAAAGTAGTAAACTATAAGTAAAAAGATAAAATGGGGTAGTGGACACCGTAGGAGGTTGTTATTGAGGTGTCCTGTTCGTTAGCTCAAGCGAGCTAACGTGTTCCGCTGCATCAGTCCTCCCCGGCTTCAGAAGAGCTCGACTCCGACGAGCTTAGTGCGATCACGCCATCATCTGCGGGTTTGTACTCCCAGATGTCGGAGACATTAAAAGTCGAAGAAGTGTTGCAATCCGCAGGTAAGGCAACGGTGTAGGCGTTGTCGTTGATTTTAGTGACAATAGGCACAGGACCGATTTTGCGTCGCGCCAACTTACTGTACGTCCCCGGTGGAAACCGCTCTCGGCGAAGTCTGACCATAACTAAATCTCCCACTTTGAATGTCTTATGTCGGCGATGAACGTCTGCAGTTTCTTTATAAAGCTGGTTGGATTTAATGATTTGTTGGCGAACCTCCGCTAGCATCTCAGAATACTGATCCGTGAAGTTTGTAGCAGCAGAAGATTTGCATTTTGGCAACACAGTAATGTCCAAAGAAATGTTAGGTTGTTTAGTGTATACAATACTGAAAGGTGATTTACCTGTCGTCCGGTTTGTCATGGAATTGTAGGCGAATTCCGCCTTGCTGAGAACCTCTTCCCATTGCTTTGGATTGTCAAGTACTAGACATCACAACATATTTCCCAAGGTGCGGTTGACGACCTCAGTCTGGCCGTCAGATTGCGGGTGGTACGCCGAGCTAAGTCGGAGGTCTGTTCCCAGTCGCTTCCATAGTTCTCTCCAAAAATGACTTATAAACTTGACATCACGGTCGGATGTAAGGCTTCGCAGGAGGCCGTGCAAACGAACAATTTCGTTAAAAAAAAGTGTTGCAATGTTCAAGGCACTAGAGGTTTTCTTACATGAAATAAAATAGGCCATTTTTGAAAATCTGTCAACGACCACCATGATGGAGTCGTTACCTCTTCTGGTGCGTGGCAAGCCCAAAACGAAGTCTAAACTGAGATCTTCCCAAATTGAATCTGGCACCGGCAACGGCATATAAAGCCCTGTATTCTGTGCGCCTCCCTTATAGGCTTGACATATCGGACAACTGTCAACCATGCGGAAAACATCTCTCCTCAATCTGGGCCAAAAGAAGCGAGTTTGTAATTGCCGTAGTGTGTTTTCCCTTCCCAAGTGCGCAGCTAGACTACCACCGTGAGTTTTACGGACTAGTTGGAGTCTCCAAGAAGAAACAGGAATACAAAGGAGATTCTTTTTGAACAAGTATCCATGCCTTATCATATAATATGAACCGCTATTATCTTCTTGACATTGCTTCCATATATCACCAAAATCAGGATCTTCCGCATACAAGTCTTTAAGACACTCGAGTCCTGTGATCTCCGTTTGGAGCTGTGCAAGGAGAATTCGTTTCCGGCTAAGAGCATCCGCGACTTTGTTGTCGGACCCCGGTTTGTGCTTAATTGTGAATGAAAATCTTTGTAAGAACATCACCCATCGCGCGTGCATACGGTTCACTGTGCGCTGGCTATTAATATACTGCAACGCCTTATTTTCCCTGCATAAAATGAAATCTTGGTGTAACAAATATTGCTCCCACTATTTGAGTGCACGAACAATGGCGTAAAATTCTTGCTCGTAAGCTGACCACTTCTGTCGAGCCGGACACAATTTCTCACTAAAAAAGGCAATGGGTTTACCTTCTTGTGATAGAACCGCACATATACCCAGAGACGAGGCGTCTGTATCCACAATAAATAATTTGTCAAAGTTCGGAAGGGCCAGCACTGGGGCTGAACTAATAGCCTTTTTAATAGCTTCAAAGCTGGACTGTTGCTCCTCTCCCCACTTGAATTCCTTGGACTTTAAGCAGTCAGTGACGGGCGCCATTAGCAAGCTGAAATTCTTGATAAACTTGCGGTAAAAATTAGCAAGACCATGGAAGCTACGAACTTCAAAAAAAGTAGCTGGTGTCGTCCAGTCCAGGATTGCGGTTACCTTTGTGGAATCCATCTGGACACCTTCCTTCGATATCGTGAAGCCAAGGAAAGAGACCTTTTGAGCAGCAAACTCACACTTGGGTAGGTTGATAAATAACTTCTGCTGTTTTAAAACTTCAAAAAGGCTGTGTAAATGACTTAAATGCTGTTCCCAATCAGTGCTATATACTAGGATGTCATCAAAATACACAACACAAAATTTTCCCATGTACGGTTTAAAGATTTCTGACATCATTCTCATAAATGTCGAGGGGGCATTGCACAGCCCGAACAGCATGACCCTCCACTCGTACAGTCCTTGCGGAGTTTTAAACGCCGTTTTCCATTCATCCCCCGGTCGTATCCTGATTTGATGATAGCCACTGCGCAGGTCAATTTTTGAGAAAACAGATGAACCCGTGAGTTGATTTAGTAATTCTTCAACACGTGGTACCGGAAATCTGTACTTGATTGTTATCTTGTTGATGGCCCGGCTGTCGATACACATCCTCCAACTTCCCCCTTTCTTTGGAACTAAGAGTGCCGGCACCGCACACGGGCTTCTACTTGTCTGAATTAATTGTTTTTCAACTAGTTCCTCCACTAAGCCTTGAAGAATGCTCTGTTCTTTCGGATTAAGCCTGTAATGTGGGAGATTGGGAAGAGATGCGCCAGGGAGGAAATCAATTTGATGCTGTATGTGGCGGAGAGGCGGTAACCCCGCTGGTAATTCTGCAGGAGCGATAACTTCATACTGTTGTAGTAAACACTGAATATCTGTGGGGATGTCCTTCCGTTGGGTTGCAGCATTTGGCTCAGTTATCAGTAAAGCATACAACGGAGCTGGTTCCCGCCAACAGTGAAGCAAAGTAGCTCCATTCACTATATGCAATGCCGCCTGCTTTGCTGGTTCAGAGTGTGTAGCTTTGAATTCTGGAGAGTTGGGAAGGAGTCGGAGTCGTTTCCCTTTCCACTCGAAGGCATATACATTTGCTCTGCAGTCGTAAGTAGCCCCGACATCAAACTGCCACGGCCTCCCTAAAATGAGGTGACAAACGTCCATTTCGACGACGTCGCACAGCACCTCGCATACATATTTTTTTCCAATGGAAAATGTCACTCGACAAGACTCCGCGACACTTATTTCCATGCCCTTCTTTACCCAACTTATCTTATAAGGATTAGGATTCTTGGAGGTCTTCAACTGCAGATTTTGTACCACGACTCTAGATATCACATTTTCTGTACATCCGCTGTCAATTAATAGATCACAGACCTTGCCATTTATAGTGCATCGAGTTCGAAATATAGCATGGCGTTGGGAGTTGCTGGGCTGTCGGGGAGCTAGCAACAGCTTCTCTAGGATACAGACTAATGGTTCACCATCATCGGCTAAGACATCTTCTGTGCCCATTTCTATTTCTTCTTTTGTTTCGGCAGTGCCTCCCTCTTCTTCGCCTTCGGCCAGTTGGATCTGTCGCCATTGAGGAAATTCATTGGACTTATGCCCCGGTTGGAAACAACGAAAACACTTGAACGTGGCAGGCTTGGCATATGGGTTCTCCTTAGTAGTTGGCCGATTCTTCCAAGGCTATTTGGGTTCAGAATTTACATTGGGCATGGGAGTTGAAGGTGTTGCAATGGAAGTAGCGTTTGGTGGTGTTTTGAAGGTGGCCGAGTTAGCCTTGTTGCTGCTGTACTGGGGTTCTTGCCAATGTCGCCGATTTGTGACAGTTTTCGATTGTCTATTTTGCTGCATTTCCGCCTTCAAGGAGAAATTGACTGCTTGGGACATAGACCAAACAGAGTTTAACTCTAGTCTATCTTGAATGTTATCTTTCAAGCCGCCAATGTACCGGGCTACTAACTGATTGGCTGATTCGTTGAGATTACATCTAGCGCTTAATCTGTTGAACTCCTCCGTGTACTCGTTCACAGATCTCGCTCCTTGTACACAATGTTGGTACCGCATGTAAAGAATCTGCTCATAATCCGTGGGCAGGAATTGTGCCCTTAGGAGTTGCTTCATTCGATTCCAATTCCTTACTCGGCCCTTGCCTTCTCGTTGCCTCATTTGCAAAACTTGCATCCACCACGCACTCGCACCTCCTTTCAATCGACACGCCACATACTTGACTTGTCGGTCTGGCTCAATCTCCAAATATTCAAAAAAGTTTTCAACAGCTTTTTCCCAATCCAAGTAATCTTCAATATGTAAATGTCCATCAAAAAATGGGATATCTAACTTAACTTTAAATTCCCCCGGGTGATAGACGGTCGGTCCAGTTCTGCGATACCGAGGATTCTCTTGTGGAATTCTGACTTCACCATCTTCTTCACCGGCTCTCCGATACTCCTGCAGCTCATCATATGAATCGGAGTTTTCCTGGGAAAATAATGGGTTTCTTCGTCCGATGCGGGGTTGAGCTTCTGTCCTCCAAGGTCTCTGTCTAACTGGCGGTGTGGGTTGTTGCGGAAGTCTGGCCTTCAAGAGATTGAACTCGCGGCGCACTTCAACTGTCAACCGCTGTACGTCTGCTGCGAGATCGTCCAGCCGGCGATTCATATTCGACTGGTTTGCCCAGAGTGTGTCCAGGCTTGGTACTTCTTCGGTGACTGGTTGCTTGCCGCGCTCCGTCATCCCCTTCGATCACTGGCTCTGATACCATATAATGCAACGTCTGTCACCTGCAAAGAACACAAGCACAAGAAAACAGAACAATACAAGTCCTGCAACCGAGAACTGTAATACTTTCTATTGATATGTAAAAACTGTGTACAACTATTAGCTGTGAGGTATATGTATTCCCTCTCCTTTCATCCTACTATATCTGGTTCCATCATCTAAAAAGCCAACTAAAGTAGTAAATAACCGAAAGTAGTAAACTGTAAGTAAAAAGATAAAATGGGGTAGTGGACACCGCAGGAGGTTGTTATTGAGGTGTCCTGTTCGTTAGCTCAAGCGAGCTAACGTGTTCCGCTGCATCAGTCTGCTTATTGATCATTGTTTTATTTTTTGCTACCCTTTCTGTTTGGTTGTCTAGGTTGCTTTAGTTTCTTTTTGTTGATGTATTTGGACGTTATCTGCGGTCCTCATTGTATCCCTTCTTGATTGGAATAAAATTATGTGTTAAAAAAAGTAGGATTTCGTAAATCCTCTAAATCCGGATTTCAAAGTTCAGGGTGAGGGAATTCGGATTGGTTCAATTTCATGTCGGATAAAAATCCCTATTGCAAATCTCCCTAGATAGGCCTTGAAATTAATCAAAGTAATTTCTTTTTGAACAAATGAGAGGAAGGAGAATGGTCTTTATTTTTTGCCATCTACCATGCCAAATTATTTCTAAATTCACCAAACTTTTTTGTTAAAGACAAACTTAAACTCATTTAATTTTACGCAAAATTTGTAAAAAAAATTGACTTCTCTTTGGCCATAGTTTTGTCAGCACAGTCTTTGATGCAAAATTTAAAATATAATTAGATAATTTATCAATTATTTTATTTTAACAAATAATCCTTCAAAATATTAATTTTTATAAAAAAAAAATAATTTATATAAAATTT